>NC_037669.1:51810670-52089717 GCF_003255815.1 Theropithecus gelada
CAAAACAAAACAAAAATGGGCCAAC
The DNA here is from genome assembly GCF_003255815.1 of Theropithecus gelada. NCBI lineage: Eukaryota > Metazoa > Chordata > Mammalia > Primates > Cercopithecidae > Theropithecus > Theropithecus gelada. The sequence continues at coordinate 51,810,696 of NC_037669.1, forward strand.
AGGCAAAGCCCATGGGCACTCAGTCAACCCTAGCTTTCGTTTTTACAGAGAAGGTCAATGTCTGGGGTCCCTTCATCTTCTGAAATTCTGAGCTCCTGTCTCTTTCTTTTCTGCCTGGGCCATTTATGTATGGGTTTAAATCTATGAATTTAGTATTTGCTTAGGAAATACAGGCCCATGATGAAAATGTTAAACATTATAAAAGAATATGCAGTGGAGACTACGTATGTGCCCCACCCCCTCCCAGAACAAACATGGAAAGCATTTTTTCGGGTATCTGGTCAGAAACATATAAATGTTTATCACCCTCCACCCCAGACATATTTGGGCAGTTTGGTGACCCCCCATCTAGTGACCCCCCCTGCCACCCGTCCTTTAAATTCACCCACTCTAGGCTGGGGAACCCAGGCTGCTGCCTCCCTCCAGAAGTCACACATATTTGTGGGTGCTGGCACCAGATTTTCCTTGTCAGCAGGGCTTAGGGAAGGCTGCAGCCTGGCACAGGGCAAACGGTGGGGGGGTGGTTGTTGAGCAGTAAAGAACGGTGTCTCTGTGCCCAGTGAAGGCCCGAGTTGGAGACCAGCTCCCCCACCCCCAGGATCCAGCAGATCTGGGTCTAGAGCAAGGGCGGGGCCTGGGGACCTGACTCAGGCCCAGCCTGGCTGCCAGCTGGCCATTGGGTGACCTTGAGCCAGCCCTGGCTTTCTCTGGGCTCCTGACTCAGTGTGGGAGCCCAGCGTGTGTGGCAGCCTCAGTGAGAGGGCCGAGGGTATGCCCCCTTGAAGACCCAAGCAAGCCATACCTCACTTAGCCCACTTGGGCTAAAACCTGTAATGTAGGGATGGGGTCTTGATTTCCTGAAAAATTTAACTACTTAAAAATGTAATTGCTTTAAAGTTTTAATGGTGCACTGGGAGGCAGCTGAAGGCAGTGCTAAGTCTGGCTAACATGTTCTCTCTTGATCTTGTGACTTCTGGACCTGTAAGCGACTTATCTTTGTTCAAGTAAATCTCGTAGGGGGCGGAGGGTTGGGGCTTTATCTTTCCCCAGGAAGGCAGCAGGTGGTTCCATGTGGCTACAGGTTGTGCATGCATGGCCCTTAGGCCTCCCAGCCCCCTGAAAGGAGGAGCAGCATTTACTTTTGGCCTTGGGAGGGTGGTAGGTACACAGTCACTGTCACCCTGTGTGGTAGAACTCCAGGCACTCCCAAATGTACAGATGTTCAGATTGTGCCCTGCACGAGGGCAGTTAGCAGAGGAACAGCGGCACTCTTGCTACCTAAGCCATGGTCCTTTGGGGCTGTATCCACCAGAAGAGGGCGCCTTTTACAAATTTACACAGGGGCCCTAGATGTGGATGGTGAAACTAGACTTGAGGATGCTCACTAGCAAAGGCATGGGGTCTCCTCCCTATCTCCCTGTGGTCTTCCTGTGCTCAGGTGTCTAGAATCTCCCTCCAGGGACTCTGCTGGTAACCCCAGGGGAAAGGAAACTCCAAACACCTTCCCCGATCCATGTGAGCGACTTGAGTTAGACTCAGCCTGGTGAATTTCAGAGAGAACTGGACCATGGGCCTGGCCTTGGGGGCTGCAGGGTCAGGCCTGGCTCCCCATCTCAGTTCCAGTTTTTTCTGGCTCTCTATACCTTGGGTCAGGACAGCTCTGTGCAGACCATCTGTTTACCATGTTACTATCCCTCAGAACAAAGTATGAAAGGCCCTTATCTCTATGCCTGCCCCCTTGAAGGTGGGTGCTTTATTTTTAAAGACATGTGAATTTGGGGACAGGGACACACATGAGCTGGGCATATTCATTTCATCCACAAATATTTCTCCAGCAGGTAGTTGTGCCAGGCGCCGTGCTGGAGCTGGGCATAAGTGGGGTATGTCAGACAACCTTATTCTTATCCTCATGGAGCTGTCCAGAAAGGAGAGGGAAAGGGAAATTGTCCCCTGAACAGCATCACCCAGGTCCTGGGAGGAATTGCCCAGCGGGGCCTGTGAGGTCAACCTAGGCGTCCCTGAAGGAGCTGAGCCAAGAAGGTAGAATGGGGGCTGAGTGGGCTCCAGGGGCTGGCTCAGCACCCCCTCTGGGCACCCTGCTCAAGGCTGGGGCATCACTTCATCCTGGCCACTCTGTCTTGGGGCTGGGAAGGCCAGGCTGCAGTTCTCCAGCAGGGTGACAGGTGGTGGGTGGGCTGGACCTGCCAGGACCAACCCAGTGAGAGGTGGGGCTGGGGATCGCTTTGGTCAGGCCAGGAGTGAGCCATGCTTCCCCCTGCTCCTCACCCGCTCCCAAACCGGCACTCAGACTGCAGTTGTCACCATGCCACCTTTCCTCCCCTCCAGGGACTGCTCTACCAGCTGTGCCCTGAGCTGTCCTTTTAATCTGATCTAAATTTGCCACCGTGCCCAACCTGGGGAAGTTTGGGTGAAACCCCCCTTTGCAGAGGATGGGCCTTAGATGCTGGAGCACCCGAGTTCAGGTCTGGGTTATGCAGCTGCGGCCAGCGGAATGCTGGCCATAACGTCCCTGTCTCATAGGAGAGGCAGGTGCAAGTGAGTTACAGTGGGGAAGGCCTGCAGGAGCCCCCAGTGAGCCTTAGCACTCCTCACCCTCCATCCGACACACAAGCACCCAGAGAAGGCAGACAACTGCACCTTGCTGAAGATTGGTTACCATGGCCAGGGCCTCCCTCTGCAGCCTCAGAACAGGGGTACCTGGGCCAGCACCTTGCCACTGTCTCTTGCAAGCTGGGAACATTTGGACTAGTGATTTCTCAAACAGCCTCGGTTTCCTCCAGTGCCTGGCACATGGCAGGCACACAGCGCATGGGGGCTGATGCTGTTTTGTTCAGGTCCCCTGAAGTGACCAACAACGGCCCCACCACAGGCAGGCAGCTCTTTCCTGTCAGTACTAGAGGCTGCAAGCTGTGGTGCTGAGCAGGGTCATGCACCTCAGGACTAGAAAGGGGACCCCCCAGTCAGTTCTGCCTATAGGACCCAGAGCGTGTTCCTCTCTCTCTCTTTCTAGAAGAGGGCTTAGACTTAAACACCCACAGGGGCCAGGCAAATGGTATGGGTGCTGGCATTGGTTGTGGCTAAGAACGTTTTTTTCTTTAATGGCAACGTTTCTCAAAGTGTGGTCCAGGGAGTTCAAACCGTTTAAATAACAACAACAACAATAACAAACTGTTGTTTGCCTTATCACCATCATTCTTGCACAAGTGTGCTGTAGAATATTCTAGAGGCTACCTGATATGTTGGCAGATAGACTGAGGCTTTTGCTATAAAGATGTCTCAAGGTTGGTGATGTCTTAATTTTAATTTTTTAATATGGTAAATGGTGATAGATATCACACCCATGAACAATTTTGGGATCCTCAGTCAAGAGTGTACGGGGAGCCTGACACCAAAAAGCTGGAGAACCACCGGCCTGTATTTTTTTAAAGCGTGTTTGATAAAATGCTAAAGGACAACTGATGGTGGGTTCCAATATGGGGGGCAAAAGAGAATGGGGGGGATTTTGGCAGAACAGTGCTTAACCTGCTAACAGGACACCACATTGACTCAGCACCAGTCCCAGGTGGGCAGGCAGGAACTCATGTGGGCCCCATGCGGCAGTGCATCCAGCTTTCACAAGAAGCCCCAAATGCAGCTCAGGTCACACATAATCCATCTGGGGCCAGAGCTGTCTGGGGACCTCCAGTTGCAGCCTGTGACCTGGGGTCTCAGTGTCCCCATCTATAGAACAGGCAGCAGTGGCCCCTTGTGGGGTGCCAGGAGGCAAGTGCTCAGGGTGCAGATGGGGAAGAGGATGAGGGCTGGTTTCACCCGCTCCCACCCCCATGGCGGGCTCGAGGCTCACCAAGCTGCTGCAGAGGGGACAGGCAGTGGGAGGCAGGTCCTCCACAGCTGGCTCTTCCGGGTGTCCTTTGTCAGCCTGGCATTAGCATGTATATATGAGAGAGAGTTCACAGCTAATTCTGCAATCATACTTCACAATTCTCTATGATAAAGAATAATTTTAATGGTAATTTTTCATTCTAGCTTTGTGTATATTTCTAACATGTTTATTTACATTTCAAAAGATACAAAAGGGTATATGGTGAAAAGTTCCCCCTGTTGTTTCTACTTGGGGAGTGGAAGGGAATGGGGGGATTGTGATGAAACCACTAGTCCTCCAGCAGCCGGTTCTCCTCCCCAGAGACGTCTCATGTTATTGGTTTCTTGTGTCCGATTCCAGACAGTTTCACGTATACATAAGCAAATGCCTAGAAATATACGTTATCCCCCCCATTTTTAAACACAAATGTGGCAATACCATACACACAGTCTGACACCTCATATAGCTAACTTTATCAGTGACTCAACCCTATGAGGTAGATATTATTATCCTCATCTATAGGGAAGGAATTTGAAGTTCAGAGTTTCTGTGATTTGCCCAAAGCAACACAGCTAAAAAGTGGCAGAGCCAGGATTCAAACCCTGGTTCCCACTCCCCCTAAGCACAACCCTGCCAAGCCTCACCCCTCCACTGCCCTTGGAGTGGGTGCTGTGGGGCCTTGTTCATCCATCAGATGAGGCAAGCCTCCATCCTGCATCGATCTCTCAGGACACTTGGGTTGCAGCTGACAGAAACTCACCTGAACACTGCTTAGCGGAAAGGGGAATTGATTGGCTCCTCTCACCGAAGTGCAGAGGGAAGGAGTGTAATGGAGCAGGGTGCCTCCTGAGGGAGAGAGGCAGGATCGGCTAAGACAGCCATGGTTGTCACGGTGCTCCCAGTGCCCCTCCCAGGAAGGAGCATCCACGCAGCCCTACTTGGGTCCCTGCAGGCAGGTCTGGACAGTGAGAGGCTCACCAGGTCCAAATGCCTGGAGGACCAGGCGAGGCCCAAAACGGGAGAGAACAGGAGGGCTCTTAGGAAGAGGAAAGGGCCTCGAGGAAGTGAGGAACACAGCAGAACACAGCTGAGGTCCCATCCCAGCCCCTCCTTCCTGACCTCCCCTCCCCGTGCATGGCAGGGCATTGAATGTGGAATTATCCTTAACCAGGGTAGTAATTACTGAAGATGTAGCTGGCATGTTGAACAAATTGTTGTGTGTTTGTAGTTACAAATCATGTTCCTAACACTCCAGGGGGTTCCAAACCTTGATATCTTTGCTATTAACCCATAAATTACAGTTATTTATGGAAATTGCTAGAGAAACAATTGTCTGTGGATTGTGTTGCGTGAGGGATGCTCGTCGTGGATCAACTCCAGGAGCCTGGAGTGGTCTGTCTGGGTCTCAAGGCTGAACACTTTTAGTTCGTGGGGTCAGGTTCTCACACCAGCCAAAGGCTGACTTGGCTCAGGGGCTCCTAGACTTTGTCCAGTGCATGGGCACACAGGTTGGATTCCCAGCTCTGTCATCACCAGCTGAGTGGCCTGGAGGTGAGTCATTTAACCCTTCTGTGCCTCTGTTTCCTGTGGACTAAGAGGGCCCACTTGAAGGGGTGGTGGGAGTATTACAGAAAATAACATGGGTGCAGCCCCTTACACCTGCCCTGTGCAGAAGGTGCTCCTGGGTCCAAGCACTTCTCCTTCTCTCTGCACAGCTCAGGAGGCACACAGTGGGGCAGCAGCCAAGTCTTGTTCCCAGGAAGAGTGGAACAGGATGTGGCGGCTCCCCCGCTGCATGCCCCTGGCACCAGGCTGACTTCCCCCACCTCAGGTAGCCGGGAAATCATTTTTTGCTTGAGTATGCTGTTTCTTGTTGTGCAAAATGGTTTCTTAGATCCTTGTTACCCACCAAGCAGGGTTTCAGGAAGTATGAGATCCAGGCCGTGAAACAATTCCGGGTGAGGCACAGGCTCAGCTCTCGGTGACACGGAGCATACCACCTGGAACACGGGAGACAGTTCTCCTTCCAGTGCTCTTTCCGCCCTTCTGATGACATCAGACAGGAGGGTCGGCATGCTAACAGACCTTTAACGTCTCTATCACCCACAAAGGCTTAATGCCATGTATTGATTATATAGGGAGTAATACAGTCACATGGTTCAACAGTTAAACATACAGAAGGGTACACAGTGAGCCGTGCGTCACGCCCTTCCACATCCTGTTCACCTCCCCAGAGACAACCGCTGTCCAGGGACACCTTAGAGTGTGTGTGCATACGTGCATGCGTGCGCATGTCCACCTTTTCTGTAACCCAAATCCAGCATTCTTCAGCTTACCTTTTTCATGCAGCGCTATGTCTGTATCTCGGTCCATATCAGGATGTAAAAAAGCATGCTTCTGTTTTATTGGCGGCCTCCTGTCATGTGGATTCTCTGTGCTTGCTAATCTCTGTTCTAAACAAGACACAGCAAGCCTCAGGGATGGGGCTGATAACAGGATCAAAGCAGGAGTTTATAACAGCGTTTTGTTTTTGTTGATTTATTTTCATGGGAGAATTCAATTTACGCTTAGTGAGGCTGGCTTTGCACTTATGGACCAGATATAAAGTTTCCTTGATAGAATGAAGAGTGTTAAGTAATTGATATGTATACAGGTGCTATGTGGTTGTTGGGAAACTAAACCCAGGTCACTCCCACTCCTGCTTACATGCTCACAGGATGAAGTTTTTGCTTGGTCCACTGGCTTCATGCCTCACAGCACACCCGTCCCCACACTTCATGCCCCACGTAGATGCAGAACTACAGGAATATTTTCCCAAGTTCACCAAGCCTTTGCCCTTGCCACTTCATGTACCCGCAATGCCTTTCTTCTGCTGGGCCACCCAGTGAATTCCCATTCATGCCACAAATCCCAAGAGAGGCATCAACTCCTACAGGAAGCCTTCCCCACTCCACCAGGTAGCAGTCATTCCTGCCTCTCTACCAGGTTGCTCCTATTACTGCATTTAGTGGCTTCCTGTCATGCAAAAAAAAAAGTGTTGTTTTTTTTTTTTGAGACCGAGTCTCCCTCTGTCGCCCAGGCTGGAGTGCAGTGGTGCAATCTCTGTTTACTGCAACCTCCACTTCCTGGTTTCAAGCGATTCTCCTGCCTCAGCCTCCCAAGTAGCTGGGATTACAGGCGCCACCCCACGCCTGGCTAATTTTTGTAGTTTTTTGTTTTTTCAGTAGAGATGATGGGGTTTCACCATATTGGCCAGGCTTATCTCGAACTCCTGACCATGTGATCTGCCCACCTCAGCCTCCCAAAGTGCTGGGATTACAGGCGTCAGCCACCACGCCTGGCCCTGTCCAAAGATTCTTAAACTGCAGCAGGTATTACAGTCATCTGGAGGGTGAGAATTTGCATTTCAAATGATTCCCAGCTGAGGCTGCTGCTGCTGCTATTTCTAGGACCCTACTTTGAGGACAACTGTTGGAGTGCAAGGAACACAGGCTGAGTGTCGGCCTACTGGGCTGTAATCCCAGCTTCATCACACATGGGCTGTGTGTCTTAGGGCAAATTACTTACCTTCTCTAGGCTTCAAGGCGTCTGTGATAAATCAGAAAACAATCCGCACCTTGTAGAATTGCTGTCAGGATTACATGAACTCATGCAGGAATGTGGCTGACGCCAATTGTGAATTACTTTCACTCCCCATACCCAACTGAGTTTCCTGAGGGTAGGGCCCACATCTGCAGCCTCTGAGATGCTTAGTGCCTAACACATAGTAGGTGGGAAGGTATGCTGGGAAGTTGTTGAGCACATTCAGGAATGCACACATTCTCGATGACAGATGTATTCAAACAGTGAATCACACGTCACACATGTCCTGCCTCCATTAATTCTGAATCAGTGGAGTTGGGTCAGGTCTTCCTTCCACTGGGACAAAAGAAGGTGTTTAAATCAATAACATAAAGAAGACTGCAAAAGGGAATATTTAACTCACTTAGGAGACACTGTTGATTTAGGAGCACTTTATGGCATCCATTTACAAAACAGGTGACCCCAGCACTTATTATAAATGAATGTATCTATTCATTACAGCAGAGGCCCTGCACTCCCTTGGGAGCTGTTCTTTGGTGTGAACTCACTACGTAAAAGGCAGCAGACTGTCTCCCCAACAGCTACCAGGAATGCAGCCCCGGCCCTGCCACAGCGTCTAAGCTAGTGACATCCAGGTGAGATGTTCTGAAGGAGGGCAAGCCCTTGCAGCTTTCTGTTTATATTTTTTTCTAGATTCCCTCAGTTTCTCCACCCATTTTCGTATGCAGATAAGCCCCAGTTTGGGTAAAGCTACCAGGAAAGAAACCCAAGTATATCAAGGATGGCCATTCATTTTGCCAAAAGGATGGCGCTTTTTTCCTTCCCCTTGAGACAAGATTTTACACTGTTGCCCAGGCTGGAGTGCAGTGGTGCAATCATGGCTCACTGCAGCCTTGAACTCCTGGGCTCAGGTGATCCTCCCACATCAACCTCCCTAGTAGATGGGACCACAGGCATGTGCCACCACACCCGGCTAATTTTTTATATTTTTAGTAGAGATGAGGTTTCGCCATGTTGCCCAGGCTAGTCTCTAACTCCTGGGCTCAAGCAATCTGCCTGCCTCAGCCTCCCAAAGTGCTGGGATTACAGGCGTGAGCCGATGTGCCCAGCCTGACGCCTCCTTTTAAATAAAATCTTTAGCTGATGGGTTCCTTTAAATACTGGGCTCCCCTAGCACACTAGAGATGAGAATCAAGTGATATTGAAAAACCATTTCCAGCCTTTCCCGAATCTCTGTATGGTATAAAGAGGGGTGGGGTGCAGGGCATTGCTGAGGTTGAGACAAGGATGAGCATGGAGAGAGGGAAGGAGACCTGCCTTAGTGCTGTGGGTGGTCCCTAAACCAGAGTGAATCTGGATCAACGTGATTTGCCTGTCCAGCAGACATTTATTGAGCACCTGCTATAGACCGGGCACCGTCTAGAGGCAGGGGATACAGTGGCAAATGAACAAAGTTGCAGAGCTACATTCTGGTGGAAGTGACAGTGAGTACACAAGTGATTAAGCCAGATAATGATGGACTGTGAGATGGGCTTTAAAGCGAATTGATGAGACAGAGAGAATGTGGATGAAGGTTCAGGAAAGTCCCAAGGAAGAAGTGACAGAGCATGTGTGTATTGTCTTAGAGCTCTTCACGTATGAGGTCTGTCTCTCTCCCAGACTCTAGACCTGAGGGCGGGGCTTAGAAGCTGCAGAACCCAATTCTGCCCTGGTCCCAGGCTCCCGGGGGATCTGCAAGGGGCCCTGTAAGTGTTGGCTCCACCGGAGGATGTGCTTTCTTGAGTGAGGAATGGCGAGGCGCAGGCAGCCGGGGAAAAGGTGGGGAAAAGGCAAGGACCGCTCCCCCACTGTGACCCCGCCTGGACTTGTGGGGTACGCTCAGCAGGGCACGCTCAGCAGGGCTGGCAGAGTCCCTCCTGGGGCGGCCACTGCTGCCCCCCTCCTGCTTTTCCCTAGTGTCACTGCCTTCCAGAGGGCCAGGGCAGACCCCAGGAGGAGAGTGCAGCAAAGGAAGTGGGGAGTGGTGTACGGTCTGGGAGTGGGGTTCAGGGAGCAGGCTGGGTGTAAGCAGAGCACCGCTGAGGCCCAGCACCAGATGGCTCACTGAATTCTTTTCGGCAGCCTCAGAGACATGGATTATTATTCAGTTCTGTTTCACAGAGGAGGAAACTGAGGCTCAGAGAAGTGACGCCCAAGGCTATACAGCCAAGAAGGGAGCTGAGCCAGGAGTCTGCCTCTGCAGGCCCTTGGGGGGCAGATGCCAAGGTTGCTTTAGTTACTCACACATCAGCCAAGGCAGAGACTTTCTCCCTGCAGAGGTCTTCCTCCTGGGCCTTGAAGGTCAAATGGAATAGTGTTGTAAGAATGAACCTGGGACTCAGTCCTGGGTTCTCATCCCTCGTTAGCGCTTTGCCCTTAAACAAATTCCTTAACCTTTCTGAGCCTTGGTTTCTTTTTCTGGATGGGCAGATAGAATAGTCCCTACCTTAGAGTTCCATTGTGAGCCTTAAATGAGATGACCTGTCGTGCATTTAGCACAGAACTTGCATTCAATAAGAACCTTGGATATGGGGGAAGAGGGACTGTGGAGCTTCATGGTTAAGTTCGTGATTTGGAGACCAAATGAACCTGGGCTCAAATCCCTGATTCAGCCAGGTACTAGCTGTGTGGCCTTACATAAGTTATTCAACCTCTCTGAGTCTGTGTATCTGTAAAATGGAAGGTTGTTGAGGATTAAGTGTGGGTGCTTCTGTAAAGTGCCTGGCCCAGACTGTGTGCCCTGTGAGAGGAGGCTGCAGGAAGAGGCAAGAAGAGGCAGAGAGTTGGGAAAGGAGGCTTAGGAAGACCAAACCACTTGCCCAAGATTCAAGATCATGCTCCAGAACGTGGAGCCTCTATAAGCCATGAGCATCCCTATTGTGGGACGCAGCCTATGGCTGGAAAGGGTGCTTATTCACTCAGCACACCTTGGCTCCTCTTGCACTTTAGCCCCTGTGGAAGGTGCCAGGGCCACAGTGAAGCAAGGGGAGGAACTTGCAGGCTCTGAAGGGCTGCTGTGTGCCCAGCCCTGGCTAGGCAGTCATGGGTATCATTGCCAAGCTTCACACTGAGCCTGCAAGGAAGGTGGCACCATCCCCACTTTGAGGCTGAAGATGCTGAGGCCCTGGGAAGCATAGTAACTGTGTGGGGTCACATGGTGGGGCTGGGATATCTGCTGGGCCTGTTGCCCACAGGCCTGCCTCTTCCATCTGGGGCACAGAGAGCTCACGGGCGACACCTGCAGGAGCCTGGAGCCCTGTTCCAGGAGCTGTGCCCCAGGGGTCCAAGCCCACCCAGCATAAGTGTCCGCACTCCCTGAGGGTGCTGCTGTGGCTCCCTGTGCCACCTACCAGGGAAGGAGGAATGAGTATGAAGGGCTGAAGTGGGGGCATTTTTGATTGTTGGCAGGGGCTGGCAGGCACCTGAATGAGAAGGGTGATGGCAGTGTGATGGGGGAAGTTTAGGGAAGAGTCCTCTACCGATGGAGGCAGCAGCTCAGTGGAATTTCCTCCTGAAGTTGTCTTGCCCCTTGAATCCTGCGGGAAAGCTGGCAAATGGCCATTTCCCTTCCACTCGAATAGAGACCCATAACTCAAGTAGCTGCCCTTCGGACACCACAGGACTGTTCTCTGCAGGCCCTGCCCCTGGATTTGGGACAGGCAGTCCAGCTCACCTAGCTGGGCTCTGCAGGGAGACCAGGAGGGATGGGGTGTGGCCACAAGAGCAGCCAGACTGATGAGGGATGTGACAAACATATTCTCACCACCTTCTTTCATGTTTACAACAGACCAGCATTCCCTGTGTGGCAGGGATTGCACTGGTCACCGAGGACCTAGAATCATGGAGTGCTCTGGGGATCCAGGCTTGGAGGGCTTCTTGGAGGAGGTGACCATTCCTGGCTGTTTTGTGTGCTAAAGAAAACCCTCACCAACCACCAAGCACCCGTCATGTGCCAGGCTCCTCAGAGCCCTGGCAGAGCCACCTGTACCCATGCTGGGTTTCGTTTCTCCTTTTGTGGGATGCTGTGTCCTAGCTGTGTGGTTCTTTATTGCAGCCCCTCCCTCAGGGTCTTTCCCATGCATCCTCAGCCTGTGTGAGTCCGTTTGTCAACTAATGGCACCATAACAGCTGCGTCTAATTTTTATTCATCTAAAGACCACAAGAAAACAGAGCCTCCTGACACCTCAAACCACGATAGGTCTTAGGTCTTAGCAGTGCAGAAGGAGCTGGGGAAAGGAAGCCAGATAACCAGTTCTTGGATGTGTCCCAGTGTGACTTGGGGAAGTGCTCCCTGCTTCTGTGAGCCTCAGCTGCCTCATCTGAACAATGGGTGGGCAGCACTGGGTCTTGGTGGCTCCTTCAGACTTTACCATTAAGGCCACTGTGTTTATTTAATTTTTGATTTTTGTGGGTGCACAGTAGGTGTATATATTTATGGGTCATAGGAGATATTTCTATATAGGCATGCAATGCCTAATAATCACATCAGGGTAAGTGGGGTAAGGCTGCTTTAATCTTAGTCATGGTTGGGGTCTTGGCCAACCCAAGTACCATTGTGGTTGGGATGAATTCCCCTAGGGCTATGGTAGCTGTCTGGAACCAGGCCAATTACACAGCACAGTGGCAGTGTCTGGGCCCCACCACCAGGAAGGTGCATGGAGAGCAATGGTCCTTACCTTCAAGGTGCCCACAATCTTAAGTAAGGGGTTCTTGCTCTGCCTGGGGGTAGAGGGATTAGGGGAGGCCTTAAAGAGAAAGAGACATTTGAACTGGGCTTTGAAGATTGAATAAGACATTGCCAATCAGATGGAGCAACAACCCAGGAAGTAGGAACAGGATAAACAAAGGCACTGGGGCCGGGAAGAGCAGGGTGCGTTCTGGGAGTGGCTGTGTTGTAGGGATCACAGCTGGGAATGAGGCTGGAAAGACAGGCAGGAGCTAGATTACAATACAGGTGGTGCCTGAGCAGTTCAGTATCACGCAGGAAACCCGGGCCACAGACCTAGGTCAGGGTGGACAACCCTACATCACCTCCAGCAATCCCTAGTTCATTCCATTTACTTTGTTTAGTAAGATATGGCACGTCCCAAATTCACAAGTGGTTTCTGTGGAAAATGGTTGGAATTTTAAAGATAATTTGGCACTTGATAAGAACAGCTTTATTTATCTGGAAACATTTCTGTTCTGGGGGATGGACTAGCTTCCCTGAGGTGCCGCTCTACAGAGTGCTGTGTTCCATGCAGCTGTCTCTGGCTTTTTACTGCATCTAACAGTCATAGGAATAGGTTCTATTCCATATTTGGATGAGAATGGTGTGGTCTTAAAACTCATCCACCCAGGCTGAGTGCTGTATTGTCCAGGTGGGTGCTGTATTGTCCAGGCTGGGTGCTGTATTGTGGTGGCCAGTGTGGCATGAAGCCTCGGGTCAGTGTCAGTGTTTATAGTTCCTGGGGCACATCCCTCCACCTCTCTGGACCTCAGTTTCCCTGTCTGTAAAATGAGGAATTGGGGCTGAGTGGCGGCCACAGAGCTCCCTCGCAGACCCAGCATGCTAACTGTGATGGGGAATGCTCATTTCGTAAGATGAATGGTAACATAGTGGTGGTGAACAGACAGTGAGCGGAAGCTCAAAATGTGCTACAGCACAACTCTTACTGATTTTTATGGTTGTCGGTAAGACACAACCTGCTTGAAAGATGAGGAACCTGAAGTAGCCCGAGAGGTGGCTTAAGTACCATCAAGCATTTGGGGTCTTTGTGGACTAGCTCTGGTGGACTTCAGAGCCTCCTAGAAGATGTCAGAAGACCTTCAGTCCCTTGATTTCCTCATTTCACTGGCACTTTTTTTTTTTTTTTTTTTTTGGCGACAGGATCTCAGTCTGTCATCCAGGCAGGAATGCAGTGGCACAATCATGGCTCACCACACCCTTGACTTTCCTATGCTCAGGTGATCCTCCTGAGTAGCTGTGACTACAGGCACATGCTACCATGCCTAGCTAATTTTTCTGTGTTTTTGTAGAGATGGGATTTCGACATGTTGCCCAGGCTTCACGGGCACGCGCGCACACACACACACACACACAAATTGTATTGATTCCAGTCCAATCCATAACTGGTCGTTGTTTTTTTTTTTTTGAGATGGAGTCTCACCCTGTTGCCAAGACTGGAGTGCAGTGGCATGATCTCGGTTCACTGCAACCTCCACCTCCCGTGTTCAAGCAATTCTCTTGCCTCAGCCTCCCGAGTAGCTAGGATTACAGGCACCCACCACCATGCCTGGCTAATTTTTGTATTTTTAGTAGAGACGGGGTTTCACCATGTTGGCCAGGCTGGTCTTGAACTCCTGACTTTGGGTGAGCCACCACACCTGGCCCATAACTGGCTTTTTTTTAAAGTAACAAACACTTGTTTAAAAATTCTTTTTTGGCGGGGGAGGTTACAGAGTCTTGCTCTGTCTCCCAGGCTGGAGTGCAATGGCACAATCTCGGCTCACTGCGACCTCCGCCTCCCGGGTTCAAGCAATTCTCCTGCCTCAGCCTCCCGAGTAGCTGGGACTACAGGCACCTGCCACCATGCCTGGCTAATTTTTATATTTTTGTAGAGACAGGGTTTCACCATGTTGGCCAGGCTAGTCTTAAACTCCTGACCTCAGGTGATCCACCTACCTCAGCCTCCCAAAGTGTTGGGATTACAGGTGCGAGCCACCATGCCCGGCCTAAAATTTTGAAAACTTTAAGTGTTCATAGAGTGAAAAGTTCTCCATTCTCCTCCCCACCCCTTTCCCACCTAGATCTGAAGCCTAGTGGGCAGAGGCCTTCTCCATGAATTTCTGGAACCTCTCAGTTTCCCTTCCCAGAGGCAAGCACTGGTACCTGTCTCTTGGGTCTCTTTTAAGAAGTAATCTATGATTATACAATCTTATATAAGCATACTAGTGTTCTTTTATAAGTACACTTCACGTTTTTCTGGACTTTCTATCACAGTATTGTGTCTCAGATCTTTTCCTATAAGTATGCAAGATACTGCTGCCATCTTTTTAACATGGGACTCCATTGATGGGTGTAATACAATTTACTTAACCAGTCCGCATTGAGAGGCATTGCATGTTACCTCCCCTGAGTTCTGCTTTTTCAAATAATTAATATCCTTGGGCATGCCTCTATGTGTCTATGTGCACATGGGCAAGTGGCGCTGTAGGATTCATTCTCAACAGTGCACCCCATCTTGTGGCCATCACATCTGAGGATCATCTGGCCCAGCCCTATCATTTCAGTCACTGTCTTCCCCCATGATGTTTGGATTCTGCTCTTGCACGGGGTGTCTGGCTGAACACGCAGGGGGTTTGCCAGGGTAGTTGGAGCCAATGTAAGACTCCCTCAGGAGAGCTTCATTTATTTCAGAGAAGGGCTGCATAATATTGTATGTTTTGCAGGTCATGTGTCTCTGTTGTAACTGTTTAACTTCATCATCATAGTCCCGAAGAAGCCATTGACAATACATAAGTGGATGAGCGTGGCTCTGTTCCAATAAACCTTTATTTTTAAAAAACAGGCAGCAGGCTGGACTTGGCTCTCAGGCCATAGTTTACCAACCTTTGGTGTATTCAGCTGTTGAAGACCTTCTGTGCACCAGGCTCCACTGTCGGCACAGGGGCTGCTGCAGGGAAGGACATAGAACCAGCCTTCGCAGTTGGAATACAGCTCACTGGTATAAGCGAGCAGGTGCGGTGTAACCTGATGCCATGTAAGAGGAGTTTCTGACTTGGACTAGGGGCCGGTCATGGGTGTCTTTCTGGAAGCAGTGACATAGGAAGCTGAAAACCAAGGTCCTAGCTCTGAGGCAGGCACAGTGGGGAGTGTGGGGAACTGAAAGAAGCTTAGTATTGCTGGAGGTGTGGCAGGCATAGAGTGGGCAGGAGGAGAGGTAAGGGCTGGAGAGATGAACCAGGCTACACAGGCCACGAGGCTGGCTGTGCAGAGAGGCTGGGCTTGATCCTGACAACTTGGAGAGAGGGGCTGCAAAGGCTGGGCTTTGGGAGAGTGCCACACGTCCAGCTGGAGGAAAGCAGGGAGGCTGTGGAAAGACTGGAGGCTGTCAGAAGCTGGGTAGCATAGAGATAAAGTCGGGTTGTAGCATGTGAAATGGGCCAAGGCAAGCAGCTCAGGACTAAAACCTGGGTTGATACAGTGGAACTAAACATTTCCATGACTTTTTGCATCCTTTGACCCCATACGTGGGACCCTATTCATCCCTCAAGGTCCAACCCAAAATGTCCCCCCATTAGAGCCTCTCCTGGGGCAGAATTACAGGCTCTTTCCTCCACTGTCATGACACCATACTGAGGAATACTTGTCACAGCAGTGTTTCCCCACTGAGGCCTCAGAGTAAGTACTAATTAATGCTTGCTAAATTAAATTAAACAGCAAGGTGAATTAGCTGGGGTAGAGGTGGCCGCTGAGCCACTCTTTACAGTTGCAGAAACAGAGACTTAGAAAGCTAAGCAATTTTTCCTAATGGTACATGCAAGGATTCTGACCAGTCTGGTCATTTCTGCAGAAAAATTGGCCTTCTCTGCCTCTCTAGGCTGGAACTTTTCTTGCTTCTGCTCACAGTTCCCTAAATTATTAATCTGCAAGGCAGTTAGCAGAGCAGGAGCAAGAGGCACACTTTGCAGAAAGATAAAACAAGAGAATCAAGATGCATTTGGTTTCCAGAGAGTCCATCATCTGGTATTCCAAATCCTAACAGGGAAATTCAATCCCCTTCTAAATCCCAGCCGAGACAATGTCCCCAAGACCATCCTGCTGGGCGGCAGGGCTCTGGGCCTGGAGAAGTGCCTGAAATTCTTGGACAATCCGGATGGTGAGGCTGTCAAAGCCTGTGTCCAGAGTGCTCCAACAGCTGGGCTGGGGGAATTCTTTTGGCTCCATTTATTGCAGTCTATTTTTAGAGAGCACTTCAGACAGGGGTGGGAGTTTTCTGCTGCCTCTGCCCTCCACTGGGTCGTTTCTACCCTATCCTCTCCCAGCTCCCTACCCCTGCCCTAACTACGACAGATGCCAGATGTGGCTGTGGTCTTTGAGCAGTGCAGCCTAGTGTTCTTCTCTTTCCAGAGCCCTCTATGTATAGGTACTTTTGTCCATCTTTTTTATTATAGCCTTCCTTGTGAGTGTGAGGTTGTATTGCGGTCTTGATTTACAGTTCCCTAAAGATTAGTGAGGTTGAGAGCATCTTTTCATGTGCTTATTGGCCACTTGTAGATTGTCTTTGGAGAAATATCTATTCAGACACCTTGCCTGTTTTTAAATTGGCTTATTTGCCTTGTTACTTTTGAATTGTAAGAGTTCTTTATATACTGTGGACACTAGACCCTTATTAGATACATGATTTGCAAATATTTCCCCCAATTCTGTGTCTTCATTTATTTTTAACAGAGCAAAGAAAACATGGGAAGCTGAGAAGGGGAATGTGGAGATGGGCAATGAAGGGGCACTGGGTTCCTGCTCAGCCTCTTGCCTTGGAACCCAGGTGCTCTAACTGACTTAAGGGGCACTGGGCTCCTGCTCAGCCTCTTGCCTGGGAACCCAGGTGCTCTAAACTATTTTTAGGGATTGCCCTCTGCTGCAAGATGGGCCACCTCAGCCCCCTTCCTTCACTGTCCGCCTCCAAATGAAAGATTCAGAAGGGCACAAGACAATGACCCTGCATTGATGGCTTCTTGCAGCTTCCTGACTCCCGCAGGCCCGCCAGCTGCCTGGCCCTCCAGGGGATGGACTTGTAGGTGGGTGGCCCAGGACAGGCGGGGTTTTGATTGTTCCATATCTGCTTATTGTCTCCCAACCACGTCTAGGCATTCCACAAGTGTGGGCGCTGAGCACTGTACCTGCCTTCATGGAGCCCAAGGACAGATAGTAAAGAAGTAAACGTACAAATGGAGGACTGCAAGCCGTGAGCGCTCATAGTAGGAAGAGCCTGGGAGAGGAGGACAGGGTGAGGGAAGCCCTCTCTGAGTTGGCCCAGTTAAGCTGAGCCTCAGTTTACTCATTGGTAAAATGGGGCCGGGGTAACTCCACCTACTTCACAGTGTTGCCTTGAAGGCCAGCTATCACTAAAGAACTCTAAAGTGCTAATTACTATTACTTTAAGCTTGTCATAGGTGCTTGAAGGGTGTCTCTGGGTGGAGAAAGGGCAGGGGGCTGGGTGGGCTTAGGGAGAAAGAAGCAATTTTCCATTAGATCTCCCCAAAAAGCCACCAAAAGTGTGGTACCAACCTCAGGATAGGGCCCATTCCCTTCTTTGGGGCGCATCAGAGCCCCAGAACCACACGGTTCGGTCCAGGCGAGCAAAGTCCAGGTTTTATTAAACTGAAGGCAAAATCAAGATAGGCAGAGGTTGAGTGGGCATCAGCAGAGTAGGCTCTGGTTGGGGGTTTGGAGCTTTGTATTTGTTGTGGTTACACGCTGGGGAGGGAGACATGGCTCCCGGGAGGCGCCAGTGTTGAAGGGGCTGCGCAGAGCCTTCCTACCAGACCGGGGGCTTCGCGCGCTGGGACCTGGATGCAGTGTCTGGGACTCCGCCCTTGCGCTCGCCACCCGGCGCCTCGGCTCGGCCCCGCCCCTGGATGTAGCCCCGCCCCTGACCCCCCTTCCCCTATGCTTCTGCCTCGGCTCCGTGTGACCACGCCTCCTGCGCTCCCTTCCCCACACGCTCCGTGCGGTCCCGCCCCTGTGCGCAGCCCCGCCCCCAGCTCGCCCCCGGCCCCGCCCCCTCCCGGCCCCGCCCACTTCAGGGCCACATTCCTCCGGCCCGGCCTCGCGCTGCGCCAAGCGGGCGGCGGCGGCGGAGGGGCGGGCTTGGCTGGCCTGGGGTTCGGACTCAGGGCCGGAGCCGCGGGAGCCGGCGGACACTGGGCCAGGATCCCCGACGTGGTCGCGTGGCGGGTAGTCGGGTCTCCGGGTGGCCGGGTGTCGGCCCCGGGATCCGGCGGCTCGCTGGCTGGAGTCGGCGGCCTCAGCTGGGCCTGGGTCCCGGCTCCTGGCCCGGCCCGCTCCCGCTGCGACCGCCATGTGGTGCCTGCACTGCAACTCAGAGAGGACCCAGTCCCTTCTGGAGCTGGAGCTTGACAGCGGGTGAGGGCGCGGCGCGGGTCGAGCGGCCTTCCCGGGTGCTAAGCGGTGGACTGGCGGAGGCTGTGGGGACGCGTGTGCGGGAGTGCAGGTGACCGTCGGGACCGGGCGCCCGGCGTACGAGAGAAAGCTGCCTGCGGGGCGGGGTGCGTCCGCGAGACTGGGTTTGGGTGGGAGACCAGCAAACAGGACCCGAGTTTGTGCGTGGGAGAGAGAGACGCGCCCTTGGGACAGGAGGCTGTGTGTCCTGGGAGGGTCTCAGGATGGGAGTGTGTGTGCGATCGAGGGCCTTTTGGAGTGCAAGTTGGTGTGGGGGTGAGTTTGAGTTTGTGGGGCTGAGAGGGAAGCAGTGGGACTCGGTGTGGATGTGAGGTGAGGGGCAGGAGGGAGAGCGGAGGAGAGTTGGTGGGAGGGTGCCCAGCGGGTCTGTGCCTGTTTCAAACTGCAGGCAGGGCAGGGGCTGCCAGGGAGGCCTCTTGCAGGCCTGTCTATTCCAGACATTGGGCCTGTGTCTGGATTGATGTGTCTGTCCTGTCTGCAAGACCCCGAGTGTGTGTGAGGGTGGATGACCCTGAACAAACAGGCGTCCCAGGTGTGCCAGCAGCTTTTATTGGGTACTGTGCGCCTGGCAGGGCCACTTGGGGGTGCACTGGGGTGTGTGGCTGCTGTTTGTGGCAGAGTGTGGATGTGAGGGGCTTTGTTTATGTGGTGATGAGTGTGCACCTGGTGTGGTCAGGGATGGAGTCTGGTGGGTCAGAGGGGCCAACCCTTTTCTACTTCAGGGCCTGTGGGCGGCTGTCTGAGCTTCCAAGGGCCCATGTTTATGGAGAGAAAGGGAGAAAGAGAGTGTGCGTGTATGTGCTGGGAATATTGATTTCCTCTCTCCAGTGGCCAGCACAGCTGCCCCCTGAGCTATCTGCAGGCCCTTCTGAGGAGCAGGGGGGTGGGGCTAAGGGGGTTTGTTGACAAGCTGACTTGGCGTATATCAGGCCCCCTCTGGAGGAAGCCCACCTGGAACTTTCGTTCAAAAACTGTGCAGCGCATGCCTAGCAGTTGCGCTGAGAACATGCATATGTCCCCCTCTGCCCCATCCTCACCCCAGAGGCCTGGGGCCCTGGGTTTGACGCTCCAAGTGGAGTTGTAGGGCTTCCCAAGGACCCATTGCTCCTTGCATCTGGGGTGGAGGCCAGGCACGCTGCAGCTGCAGGACCATCTGTCTGGAATCAGTGACAGCAGTCTGGACATGGGGGTCATGTTATTCATATACCACACACACCCATGGCCTTCATAGCCCATCAGCTGTCCCACCCGGTATTGCAATTGCTTTTTATCCTTGTGGTACCAGCATCCTCAATTGCAGGAGAGCAAATTGAGGCTGATTGTTCAGTCTTGTCAGTGCTAAGGCTCTGTGGTTTATTGAGTGCCTGCTATGTACCAGTCCCTGCTCTAGGCACCAGGGACATAGCAGTGAACAAAACGTGAAGTCTTTGTCCTCATGGAACCAGCAGTCTAGTGGGGAAGAAGAAACCATTAGCATGTTCTCCTGGCTGCACCTCCCTCCTCCCTCTGAGCTGAAAGTAACTGGGGGGTTTTTCTGCCCCTCCATTAGGACCTTTTCAGTATCGCCATTCCAGTTGGCTTGTCCAGCCACCTCTCTTGCATACTTCTCCGTCCCACATCCCATCTCATTAGAAGTCCCTCCGGGTATCTCATCTCAATCTTCCAGCTGCAGGGAAGCCTGCTTGGATCCTTCTGTGGTCTGGGTTGGTAGTGAACAGCTGCTCCCCCAGCCTCAGAACATGAGCCAGAGGTCTTGGAGGTTGAGAAGCCTCGCTTGGGTATAGCCCACAGTTCACGCATCAGCCTCAGAGCAGGTGGGTCCCATTTGCTCTGGAGCACCTGGTATGTGGTTCCATGGGAAGCTTGGGGGAGGGTTAGAGGAAATCAGCCCAGTCCCTGGCCTGTGGAGGCAGAGCTAGATGCTCCTGGGGCTGGCCATCTCCCCCTCTCTAAACCCAGATGGGATGCAGCATGGTCCAGAAACCTCAGGGGATCCCCCCCAGTCTGTAACAGGCCCTAGATAACCACTCCCAAGTCCAGCTATGCCACCATGCACCACTCTACAAATACAGGCTTCTTTCCAAAAGCATGTGTGGCACTTTGATGCTTTGCTGTTGGAGCCTTGTGACAACATAGGACTCTTCTTACCCTCGTTTTTTTTAAGGGTACACACACTAAGAGAACCCAGTGACTGGGCCAGAGTATCACATGGGGAGCCTACAGGAGAACCCTAATGTTGTGATGGAGGCCTCTGGAGGCCCTGGGATTTTCAGGCCTTCACTCAAGGAAGTCGGACTATGAACTGGTTGCACTAATATTTACACAGCTTCAGTTCAAAAACGGACAGGACTGACAGCTGCATAGTCAAACAGTGTGACAACTGGGCAAATAGATGTTTCTGGACAGGATTGGACAGGGTACCCAGGGCTGCAGGAGCTCAGTATATGTGTGTGTACATGTGTGTGCATATGGTTTTATCTGTCTGAACTCTGCAGACTGTGGAATCTTGGTTTGCCTGGAGAATCTGGAATCCAGGGCAGCTTGAGACTTAAGGAAAGAAGGGCCTGGGGAAGCAAACAGATTTTGTTTCAAGTCTCAGCTCAGTTTCGTGAGTGTATGCAAGTTACCGCATCCCTTCAATCCTGTTTCCCCTTCTGTGAAAGGGAATGATAACACTGCTTCATGGAGTGCTCTGAGAATGTGGGTGTCTGAAGGCCACTGCACAGCTGGCCATCCTCAGGACTCCAGTCAAATGCCATGTTTGTCCAAGTCAGCACTCTGCTCTTCCCAAGCACCAATGACCCGCTGGATTTTCTTTCTTCCTGTTTTGTAAATTTCCTTTGAATTTTGATGACTTGTGGAATATCCGCCCAGTAAGCACAGGGGCAAGATGATGCACAGCCCAGATGGGCTTGAACACCACCGGAGGCCTTAGGAGAGGTCTGTGGAAGCGTGTGCGTGTGTGTGTGTGTGTGTGTGTGTGTGTAGGGGGGATGTGCTCAAAGGCTGTTGAATGTGATTTATCCTTTGTCCTCAAAAGCAAATTGTAATGAGTTTAGAGGCCATTAAGGCTCTTGAAGAATTAATTGGCATGGCCTTAGAGAATCTGGCTGCTCCCACTGTGTGAGCTGCTGCAGAGACAAAGTTGATGGCATTTATGGTGGAAATATGGCATGGTGCCACCTGGACCTGCCACTATCCTGGCTGCTGTGGCTGTACCCCGAATTTGGCAAGTGTCCCTCCAAGGCCTGGCCCTGTGGCTAGTACCCCGATGCCTGCCTCACACAGCGCCTGGCCCCATGGCGGACATAGCCAGTTGTCAGTGAATGAAAGCATCCATAAATGCAGGTGTTAACAAGTGCACACATGCTCTCTTGGGCTTGGAGGAGTGCGTTGTTCTCTGGAGAGATGTGTATGACCCAGGGGACACATAGCTTTTCACTTTCCTGTGTTCCTTTATATACACAAACATGTACTGAGCACTGACTTTGTACCAGGCCCTGGGCTAGATGTAGAAGCACTGAGGTTAGCGGTGTGAAATGGTACATCACAGAGCACAGGACTTGGGGATCACACAAAACCCTGACTCCACCTCTTCCTAGCTGTGTGGCCTCAGATATGTTGCCTCCCATCTCTGAGTCTTAGTTTTCTCATCCATGAAATGGAGCCAAAGCAAACCCCCTGGGGAGGGTGTGGGGATGTGCAGCTTTGCCTGGTGACTGATGCATACAGATAGATCCCCAACAAATGGTAGCTAGCATCACCATCATCAGTATTACCACCTTTTCCCTTTTGTGAAATCGTTGCTGAGTTAAAATGATTCCTCACAGTTTTCTTTTTGGCTGATTTGTGAGGTTGAAGACTGATTTCTAGAGTCTGTGTGGCTTTTTGTGAAGTTGTCCTTCTTGGGGTCCCAGCTGCTCTGACTTGAATTTTTTTTTTTTTTGCCTTGTTCATAGGTACCTGCAGCTTTGCTGCTCCTTGGAGGAAAGGCCCATTCTTTCCGTTTTATCTCCTCGGTTTGCAGTTTCCTGACATGGTGACAGTTTGATTTGAACTTAAGGTCCCCATAGAGACCCATAGCAAGAGTCCCCTCCCTGTTTGTAAAGATGAGACACTGTGACTGCATTTGTTTTTTCCTCTTTGTTCAAAGCTCAGTAATAATGATAATAGCAGCAGTTGCCATTTAGTGCTAAAGCTGCTAGAGTGCAAGAGTTAGCGTGTGAACTTGGCCTGCTTGGCTTCAGGGTCTGTGTACTTCATGGCCAGGCTCTGCTTCTTCTGGGATTAAATAATCTTTGGCAAAATATGTCACCATCATGAATGGAGCCTTTTGCTTCTTCCCTATACTGCCACAACAGGTGTCCGGTATCCCCAGGCATCAGGATTCCCAACATGTTCCCAAATGTCTCAGCCCACAAGCTAGCTGATGACCACTCACCGGGCCTTCCTGGAATCTTGTCTCTTTCCCCACAGAACCCAAGAGCTGCATCCCCAGACTCTCTGGCAGGATTCTGGGACAGTGTCCTTTGCACTTGCAGGCTCTTCAGGGTAGCATGCTTGTGTGCTGTGCGCAGCCCCAGGCCAAGACTCTGCTTGGAGCAGGGTCCTGAGGACTAAAACTCACTGTCCCCTGACTCACTGAGGGACCCATGCCAACATGACAGGCTTCTGCATGATGAAGAAACCCAAGGCTAGGGCTTTTGAATCATTGGAGGACACACAAGTGTGTGGGTGCTGAACTTGATCCCACGGGAGGGGAAAGGGATCATTAATAAACTGGAAAAATTGGAACGAGTTCGCAGCTGGGAGGAGGCCTCCTCATTCACACAAACTGGAAGGGTTCTCCCAAAATCCCCTGCTGCCCAGACCGGATCAGAGTCTGTCTGCCAACATGAATACTTTCTCCCTGATGCCATTTACAGAAGTCAGTGGTGTTTGCTTTTCTATTTCTGGCTGGGAGGGTAGGTGGTATAATCATGAAGTGCATGGATACATGCAAAGCATTTAAATGGTGTCTCATAGTAACATAGCAAGGGTCCGGTAGATGTTAGTTGTAATCATTGTTGTCTTTATTCTGGCTGACCCTAAGCTCAAAGGTCTCTCATCCTGAGAGAGGAAGCCTTTCAGAAAGACCTATCCAGAACTGGCCCTGATTGGCCATTGGTTGTCCCCCTCCCTAGAGCCCTGGCATCAGTCACCCATCTCATCCCATCCCTCCCTGGGCCTCAGTTTCCACATCTATGAGAATGAGCCTCTTGATCCTTGTAGTCATTTGCAGATGCAGGATGTTTAGCCCAATGGTTAGGGAGGCAGATTCTGTAGTCAGACTACCCATAACTCTAACTCCAACTCTAACGCCAGCTCTGCTCCTCATTGTCCCTATGATCTTGGGCACCTTCCTTAGCCTTTCTGCGCCTCGGTTTCCCCATTGGTAAAAGATGGATGACAGGAGGAGGCCATGGAGTTGTTGTAAGGATTCAATGAATGAATCCATGTAAGTGCTTAAACTGCATAGTCAACACCAGATAAATGGCATCTTTTAGCTGCTGTTTTAGGCCTGAGAAGTTTAACTGTGTGGAATTGGACCGTGTTACTTGTTTGGGGAGATGTGTTCCTAGATGGGAGTGGATTATTCATCTTTTTGGCCACAGACAAGACCAGGGTTAAAAGAGAGGGGTACAGAGAGGTAGTGGTGAGAGGAAGAAGTTAAAGGGCTAAAGGACTGCAGGCTGCTGGTGGTGTGACAGATGGCATACACAGTAAGAAGTGACTAAGCCCATGGACTTTAGCATGTGCTTGTAGCGTGCTGTCCAAACAGCCCACAAACAAGTGGATGGTTAAGGGTATTAAGAAAATCACTTTGCCTGTGGATTGGGGAAATTGCAAAGTAAGGCAGCTTGCTCTTGGGCTGGGATGAAGATTTCTTTAGACAGGATGGGCAAATGGCCTGCACCATGTGTAAGAGACACCCTGAGGTGTACGGACATCAAGGTAGAGGCCCCCAGCCCTGTGTCAGATGGAGCAGAGCTGTGGCACCTCTGGAGCCTTCACCTGGTGGCCTATGCTAAACTTCTGAGGCTTTGGGCAGGTCTGGCTTCCTGGTGGTACCTGGGGCTGCTTCTGGAGCCTAATAAGGCCCAGAGCTCCAGAGCCTGACCTCAGGGGCAGTGGCCTCCAGTCCCTGGTTCTGCTGCTCAGTCCTCTCTAGCTGGTCTGTCTGCCTGGGAGGGGAGGCAGCTTGCTGCAGTGGGCAGAGGTGGCATTTGGAGCTGGAAAAACTTGGATTCCATTTCTGCCCCTTCCTGGATGTGTGGCCAGGGCAAGCTGGTCCCCACTGCAAGCTGCTGCCTCCTTGTCTGTCAAATGAGAACAATGGAGGGAGGGGCAGTGTGGGTAGCACACACACAAAACAGGTGACCATGCGTGCTGACAGGAAGGGGAAAGGAAGTCAGCTGGGTTTGGGCAAAGCCTTAACTGTTTTTGGTGGGTCTGAAGTTGGCACAGGATTGAGACTGGGGCTGGAACAGGCTACAGAATGAAAATGGTGATACTGGCATTTGAATGGCCTTTGAACTTCACACATACCTGTCTGATTGGAACCAAGAACCTTGTGAAATCATGACATTATTCTCATTTGACAGATGAGGAAACAGGCTAGAAAATGAAAATGACGAATTCAAGCTCTGCAGAATGTAGACCTGGTCCTCTAGTTAATGTATGGACCCTCTTTCCCCTCCCTGACGTTGCTGGGGAGCAGCATGTTAGAATGGAGCCTGAGGCAGAGGCAGGGAGGAGCAGGGGACCAAGGAGGAGCCAGAGAGACAAAACCTGCAGGCCCCAGCTGTGCGCACCCCAGTGGCAGCATTGGGTTCCCTGAGCAGCCACCATGGATGGCTACAGAGGTGGACTACCATCAGCAGAGTGGAAGGAGAATCATTGGAAGCGCCGCCCAGTGCCTGGAATCTCAAAAACATGTTCACCAGCCCCGGGAAGTCATCTGGGCTAAGAACCACCCTCAGATTCCTTGACAGGATCAGGACAACTGTCCACCCGAGATGATGGGGGAGAGGGGCTGGAGTAGCGCCAGGCACCTAGTAGGTGTTCAGTAAACGCCAGCTGCTGTGATGACCCCTACCCACTGCACTGCTATTCTCCCCAGCCGTCATCATTATTACCATTGCAGCGCTGCTATTCCCGTGGGGTGAGGGTGGGGTGGAGAGGAAGTGTTTGGGGAAGCAGCTCTTTCCTCTGCTGCTAGGGGAGGGGGAGGTGCGGTCGCAGGAACGTGAATTCTCTGTTCCCTCTGGGCCATTCATTGACTGTTCTCAGAGCTCAGAGCCGTCATTTAAATGAGCAGGGTTTGAGTGTTTTTTGTTTGTGCTTAGTAAAAATGGCAAAATGGCCCAAGAAAATAATGGGCCTTGATGTGATAGCAGAGTCTTAGCGTTATTTTTAGCTTTTTGTTATGTAAAATTTGCAGCGTACAAAAGTAGAATGGTATAATGATCCCTATGTGCAGTTTTATTTCATTGCCCTAGATTAGTTTTAATCCCAGACATTTTGTTGATTTTATATCAAGGACCTGTCTCATGGTTGGCCTCATTTCTAGCTTTGGAAAAGTTGTATCACTGGGGCGGGTGCCTAGGGCAGGCCACAGTGTCCCTTGAACAGCCCTTAGCTGTGTTGGTCCAACTCGGGAACTCTGAGCTTGAAACAGTTTCCCAGCCTGGTGACCAAGTAGCTTCTGACCCATTTGGGGTGCCCTGTGTCTGGAAGTGACTGGAATAGGCTAGGCCCATGACTCCTCCATCAGACAGGGCCTTCCTGGGTCAGGGTAGGAGAACTCGCTTCTCTTCCGTCTCCCTAGGACCCCTGGAAGGCAGGGCGTGGAATGGGCTCTCAGCTTCTCTCATCGGATCGGGGGTCCCCTGGGTGGTATTGTGGCTCTCAGCTTCAAGCTCCACAGGGTCTCCCTGTTGCCCTGGCTTTCCCCTTGCCAGATGGTATAGCCAGGCTGCGGCCCCTGCCACCCTCCCAGACCCGTCAGCCCCTCATCTTGCTGGGCCCCTGGGTGGCCATTCAGCACTGGGGGTCCCTGGGCCTCTGCCCAGCCCTCTTTCCTTTTCCACTTCACGCAGTCTCTTCCTTCCTGGGGTTTCTGATCTGGCTCCAGCCCAGGCCCTGACATCCTGCCGCCCACCCAGCAACCCTCTCGAGGGGTCTCATGGGCACCTGTAAATCTGTAAGTTCCAAAGGGACACGTATTATCTCCCTCTCCCCAAATTGGCTTCTCTTCCATGACTTCATCTGATCCTCTTGGGCTTCACTTAGAATGCCAAAGTCATCCTGGACACCTCCCGTCACCTTTACTCGCCTTTGTCATCATCACTGGGTGCCGTGCCACCCCACATTACTGCTGGGCTTAGAGGCAAGGGCTGACACATTTCAGCCACTGCCCTCAGTATGAATGTGTGGTTGCTACCCTAGCTCCTAGCACAGTGCTTCGTACATACAGCGCCCCCAACCCAGCTTAGTTAAAAACAAGCCACACCCTAGGCACGGCCACATCCCAGCCAGGCGCCCTTCGTGCTCCCCAGGTATGGGTGCTAGTGTGGAGTGAGATGGTCTGCGTTCCTTCAGACCTCTTCCTCTTTGGCCTGCTCACCTCCCTCTAGCCCCCATGGCACCATGCAGTGTAGCGAAGTGGTAACAGCCCTAAATCGTGACAGTGGCAGCAGCTACTCTGTGCATTTCCTGGGTGACAGGCCCCAGGCTGAGGATTTGTGTGTGTGTTATCATATGGCCCTCACAGCAGCCCTGCTGGGTGAACAATACTCCCATTTTATGACTGAGAAACAGACACAGAGAGGCCAAGTCATTTGCCCAGGGCCACACAGCTCCTGCCTGCTGGGTACCAGACAGTTGCCAGGGAAGAGCTCTGTGTGCCAATGTTGTAGGTGGGGAAGCTGAGTGGGATAGTGTTTCCTACCCCCAGCCTTCATTTGTCCCAAGACCCTTTCTGTGCCCCTGCACTGGGTGCTGTGGGCAGATCGCTGACTTGCCATGGGGCCTGGCAGCTGCTGTGCTGCAGGTCTGGGCAGCACCTGCACCAGGTCCTGCAAGGGCAAGGGGAGTTCAATGGGCAGACAGGGTGGTGGACTGGCCCCGCAGAGGGAAGAACGTGACAGGCAGGGAGGTGGCCCAGCCAGCCTCGCCCCTCCTCACGTCCTGTGTGAGTCACATGGCCTTGGGTAAATTACATCACTTCTCTGTGCCTTAGTTTCTTCATCCACAAAATGGGAAGATGATATAGTACCTACTTCAAAAGGTTGCTTGAAGCCGAATGTAGACTGTGGACCCTGGTGGTGATGATGTGTCACTGTAGTTCATGGACTGTAACAATGTGCCACTCCAGTGTGGATGTTGATAGTGGCTGTGCCTGCTTTGGGGCAGTGGGTACATGAGAACGCCATACCTTCCTTTCAGTTTTGCTGTGCACCTAAAAAAGACCAAGATTGTCTGGGCCAAGATGGCCACAGCGCAGGCCCTGGCTGGCAGGGTGGGCCATCTTCTGCGCGATGGGCATCTGTCTCCTTCTTTCTGCCCACACCCTGTCCAGAGCTAGCCTCCCCAGCCTGTGCCTCCAGCCTGGCTCTCCCGGAGCGTCCCTGGGGCCCAGACTAGCTCTGTGTGCTGGAGCCTGCCACAGAGAACTGCTTTATTTAAGTCCATTTGGTGCGTATGGAAATAACTAGAGGCCTCTGTATTTAATTTGGCTCAGCCAGGAAGATTTTTGGCTCTGTATGTGTGTATGTTCTGAAAAATCTTTCTGAGTGAGCCCAGGGGTTGGAAGCTTCTGGTCATCTCTGTGCACTCAGAACCAACAAGAACCACCCTCCTTAGCCAGGGGCAAGCATCTGGCAGAGTGCAGGCTTTAGGAATGGTTAATGAAGAAACTAAAGGAAGAACGGGAGAGGGTGAGGCCATGCAGATGAGGTCATGGCAAGGGAAGCAGTCTTGTAAACTTTGTATCTTGAGACCAGGTAAGCTGTGGCAGAGTGGAAGGAAGGAGGCCTTTGGAAGCATAAAGCCCTCTACGCAGGCACAGAGATGGCCGTATCTGGTTTCCTGATCCTGCAGGGCTTAATTTGGCGCTGGACTGGGGAATACTTCTCCTGATGTCCCTCTTTCTCTGACCTGGACAAGCCCAGCCAAGACTTGAGGAGTTGAGGGGGTTGAGCCTTCCTCTCTGGCTGATGGCACAGAACAGAAACAGCTCCACGTGGGATTTACAGTTGACAAAGTGTGTCTTCCCTCAATTCCCACGCTCCTGTTGGGCAAGCAGGGCAGGAGTGATGCCCATTGTGCAGATGAGACAACAGAAGCCCAGAGAGTGGAGGGCCCTTGCCTGGGACCACTCAGCCTGGAAGTGGGGAAGCTGTAGAGAGACCTGGTCTCCCGATTGCACCTAGAGCTCCCCACCACGCTCCCCAGGAACGCTTCTGGAGCCGTTGGGCATTCCTCCAAACTCAGGTTGGCATTCTCACAGGTGGACGGAGGGGGCTGCCGAGGGTGGGGACAGCTTGAATTTGAACCTCAGGACATCCTCTTAGAGTCCAGTTTTGGAATAAACACCAGGTATCAGATGACTTTGAAAATTATATCCTAACCCTATGAATCTTAGGAACGAGGGCATCTGGTGAATTGAGGCTTGGTGGTTATGATGACCATGGGATTGTGGATTGTGGTCACTGTGATGATGTTAATTTGCTAGAGCCTTGTAAAAACCACACACTCTTAGGACCCAGTGGAGCAGAAGGCCTTGGTGTTCCCACTGGCCATGCAGAGCTGTGGGAGTTCTTGAACCCTGCCTCTCTGGAATTGGTGTTCTAAATTAGGTTTCTTGGGAACAACTGATCCCAGGCTGTAGATCCTAGTTCTTTTCTTTGCGTTGGGCCTAGAATTTTGGTCCTGTCTAAGCATCATAGGCAAACATGGATGCTGCCAGTAGGCAGGAAGAGAAGTGGTGACCCAGGTATGCGTGGGCGATAGGGAGTGGTGGGGACTGTGGCAGTGGTGGGGACTGTGGTGGTGATGGAACATGTGCTGTCTGATGGATGCGGCTGCCACCTCACTTCATCTGACTGTTATCAAGTGGGAATATGGGCCCAGGGTGGCCAGGTCCGCAAGATGAGTCAGAAACTTAGATTTTCATATAAAATCTTAAGATGCTGAAATGTTAGTGATTCATTCTAGTTTTTGAAACACTGGGCCACAGAGAGCATGTTTTGTGGATCAAGTTGGGCCAGGGGCTGCCAGTATTGGAGACCTTGTGAACCCCCAACACAGAATCTGTCTTCCAGAGAGCTCTTTGCAGTCCGAGGTCTCCTTATGGGGAGCAGCCGGGCAGGTGCTAGGTCTCCTGACCAACTCTCCCAGGGGCGAGGCCAAGGGTCCCTCACCGCGGCCCTGGCCCAGGTGGCACTCGAGAGAATAAAGGGCTTTGCCCAGCCCCTCTCTTTAAAGGCTGCCTGTCCTGGGGTTGGCTGCAGGATTGGCGTTAGGGGATGACTTTTCCTGTTTTAGGCCTGTTGCCCTGGGTTGGGGCCCCTCTGTGGCACTGATAGTGATGCCTGTAGTGGTGACACCTCACCAGGCAGAGGCCCTGGCTGGGACTGATTGTAGGGTGTTTGTATCGGCCCCCAATCCAGAGCCTCACAGCCCCCCTGCCAGCTGGCTCTCGGCCCAAGTGAAAGTGCAGGTTGCCAGCCTGTGGAGCCAGTCTGCCCCCTGCTTCCTTTCTGAGGCCCCGCCAGTGCCCAGGCCAGCCCAGCAGGCCTCCCGGGACTGTGGGAGGGTGGGGTGCGCACAGGGCAGAAGCAGCACACAGAGAGCTGAGCCCAGGGCGTCCTCAAGGGGTGGAGCTGATCTCAGTATTCCAGGTTCCTTGGTGACTTGAGGCCTGTGGGACAGTGTTTTCAGCGCAGTGAGCATGTGTCTGTACGGTGGAGAAACTCACAGTTTCCATAGTCGTTTGGTGTCTCCACAACCCAGCTGCAGAGCAAAGGAGGGGTGTGGACACAGCTCCACAGTCATGGGGCTCTGCCAGGCTGGGCTGCGTGTCAGCTGTGTGACTGTTGAGCCCCTGTCCTCTCCAGGCTTTGGTGCTCCCACCTGTAAATGAGAGAGCAGCAGCCCTGCCGTCGGCCTGTGGAGTTGTGGGAGAAAGAGAAGACAGCCAGCCGTGCCTTGGCACTGGGGACTTGTTCTGCCCTGCTCTGTGGCTCTCCATCCTGAGCGCGGGGCATCCTGTCCTGACCCCTCTGTGTTAGGAGTGCTGGCATCTACTTCCAGGGTTGTGCAGGTCCCCTAGTCACTAGCAGCATCATTCATTCATTCAGCAGATTCAGACTGAGCACCTGCCGTGTGCCCAGCCCTATTTAGGCCCTGTGGAAACTTCAGTGAGGAAAACAGACAAACACTGCCCTTCCGGAGCTGACCTCCTCATGGGGAGAGACAGAAATAAGAAAGCAGGATAAAAGATGGAGTCAGATATGGAGCCGTGCTGTGAGGAAACCTAACAGAGATCCGGGCAGATGGCCCCTGCGGATCCCTCTTTTCCTTCTCTCCTGCTGAGGGAGACCCCTCTCCCCCATGTTTGCCACGCAGCCCCCATCAGATGCCCTGTGACATTCCCCAGGGCCTCTCCCAGCACTGGGCTCCAGGCTGCCATTGATCCACAACCACTAAGGCCCTCGGGCTCTTTCCCATGGAAGCCCCTGAAGAAGTGAGGGGGCAGGGCAGATCTGATTCCAGGTTCTAGGGGCTGCCCTCTCATCCCCAGCCTGTCTCCTGGAACCTGCATTCTCATCTCCATAACCCACTCACTGGGCTTTTTGAGTGAGAGGGCCTCACAGCAGCCATGGAGGGTGGCCTGGCCCCTGCAGGCTGACGGTACTCTTTATGTTTGGGAGCGAGGCCTGGGCTGGGGAGGCTGGAACCACCACCTCCCTGGGGCTGGAAAGACTGCCTTTGACAGGATAACGGCTGCCTTGGCTGTGTGGCCGTGGGTTCACAGGACATAGAGACCTTTCTTTGTGCCCTGCCTGGCTATGTGCTGATGAGAATAAGCCCTGTCTGAGGACAGGAGGTCTCTCCTGAAATAATCACCCTCTAATTAGGCATGGCATTAGCTGTTGGTGGGGCTTCCTGGAACACTCCCACTGACTCCACTGTGAGGCCATAAAGGGGCAGCCTTGCCCCCACTGTGCAGTTAGGAAACCAAGGCTCAGAGAAGTTGGGGTTCCAACTCAAGTGTTGGACTCTAGCCCAGAATGTTGCTGCCACTCCTGTCATGACAACATTAGGGTGGTAGGCGCCTGACGGAGCTGTACAGAGTGCTCGGGACCAGAGGGCAGGGGCAGTGCGAAAAACTGCATCTTCCTTCGTATGGTTGGGTGGCCTGAGAAGCCCCCTGTACCTTGACTGCTGCCTGACTCCTCATGCCACCTGCCCATCTCGCCAGCAGCTGCTGACATATAGGGAGATGCTGAATGTTGGATCAGTAAGCAAAGCTCTAAAAATAGCCTTCCGCTTTGAAAAGTTCATTGTTCGAGTCCTATATTTTTCTACATATATAAAAGCCACTTCTGGAGGCTTTTTAGTCGTTAAAGATAATGCTACAGCCTGAGGCGGAGCTGGGCTGGGCCTTATCTGGGCCTCAGCAGGGCAGGCCTGAGGCCAGGGCAGGGGGATGTCAGTGAGGCCGATCTCCACCCAGGGTCCTCTTCTCTGGAGGCAACTGGACAGTCAGCCTCAGTGTCCTCCGCGGATGGAGGCCGGGCTGCCACGGCATTTCCAGGCTCTGAGGGGCCATTGGACAGGTCTGTCTACGGCACACGGAGACCAAGAGGCATGGAGACAGCGCTGTGGGTGTGCTCCCTGCAGCCAGGCACAGGGTTGGAGGCATTCTGCGTTTCCCCCTGGCTTGCTCAATTCAGACCTAGCTTCCTGAAATTGTCCCTGGCTGAGCCCCACCTTGCTGGGGGAATGAAGGATCAGGCCCCGTCAGCAGCTGACTGGCCTCCCTCCCTGCCCGTCAGAGAACAGTGAAGCCCCAGAGGAGGGTTTCAGCCCTCTGGTGGTGTGCCCACCCACCAGCCCGACCTCTTCCTCCTGTCAGGGTCGCTGCCTGTCACCATTCATATATGCTGAGGTCTCTTCCAGCTTAAACCACATGCCTTCTTGGAGTCCTCATCCCTCTTCTGCCACCTCCCCATCTTCTCTTCCTTCTCAGCCACATCCCTCCAGTTGTCTTCAGAGGCCTGAATAGAGTGCGGGAGGGAGCCAGCGGACTTGGGGAAGGCTGCGCTGAGCAGCAGGAACAGCACCTGCACAGGTCTTGGGGTGGGAGCATTCCAGAGCGGAGAGGAACAGCCAGGAGGCCAGGGGGCTGGGCTGGAGTGACCAGGGGGTTCAGTGGAGGGTAGCAGGAGGAATGGCTGGGTCTCGCAGAGTCTCCTGGGTCAATGGGAGGACTTGGGCTCTAAATCCCACCAAGTGGGATTAGAGAGGAGAATGTGGTCAGGATTGTGTTTTAACAGGACCCCAACTGCTGGGTGGAGAGGAGTGGGGTAGGGTGGCATGTGAGGCTTGAAGAGCCTGGAGAGGCCGTGGCAGTCATACAGGGAAGAGATGAGGGCCACACAGGCTGGCAGATGCGGGATCTGTGTTGAAGACGGAACAGCCCGATGTGCTGACAGATGGGGAGGAGGGTCTGAGAAAGAGTTGCCAAGAGTGACGCTCAGCGAGCAGCTCCGAGGACCCCAACCACACCCCACTGAGATGGCAAGGCTGTGGGGAGCTGGCCTGGTGTGGGGAGCTCAGTTTGGAGCCTGAAGTTGGGCTGTCTACTAGGGCTCAAAGGGGCAGTGCCTGGGCAGCAGGATGTCTGGTTTCTTGGGTTCCTCTGCAATTCCTGGATATCCTCATTTCTCCAAACCTGGGAACTGGGTAAATGCAGAAACCCTCCTGACCCCCACCTTCTCCCGCTGTGCCCTGTGGGGGTGACTTCCGGATTGTCGCGTTTTAGATATGGTGCTCCTGGTTAGCCAGTGGAAGTCACATGGGATGTTTAGGTGGCCGTCACCTCGTGCCAGTGCTTCCTACAGATTCTTACTCTAAATCTTTCCATGTGAGGGCCCTCTGTCCCAGACCTTGGCAGCATCTGGAGGCTCTGAGCACGGGACTCAGCGTCTGTGCCCATTACGTGTGCTCCTCCAGGGCTCACTCGTTCCCTCTCTGTCCACCCTCCCCAGGTTTCCACTGGGGGTACTGCGACTGCACCCCTCCTGCTCACCACTAGGTCGTGTTCATCCGAACCTTGCCTGCCAGGGGAGGCGACCAGCGTTGCTGGGCCTTATCTAGGATGTCCTCACCCTACTGCTCTCTAGGAAGGACCTCAGGAGTCTATAAGTCCTTTTGGTCAGCAGCCAGGCATCATTCTCCTAGAACTGCTTGCCAGGCTGTAAGGCTTTAGGCATCGGTGGGGATGCTGCCTCCCCTCAAGACCAGAGAAGGGGGTATGGCTGACTGGCACTGGAATGGCCTCCCCTGGGAAAGCCCTCACTATTCCTGTCTTGCTGGCTACACCAGTTAATTCTATTTCTCTTCTTTTATTATAATTTTTTTTTTTTTTTTTTGAGATAGAGGTTCACTCTGTTGCCCAGCTGGAGTACACTCCAAGTTTCACTCTGTTACCCAGTAGTGCAATCTCAGCTCACTGCAACCTCTGCCTCCCAGGTTTAAGCAATTCTTGTGCCTTAGCCTCCTGAGTAGCTCGGATTACATGCTTGCGCCGCCATACCCAGCTATTTTTTGTATTTTTAGTAGAGACAGAGTTTCATCATGTTGGCCAGGCCAGTCTCAAACACCTGGGCTCAAATGATCCATCCTCCTCAGCCTCCTAAAGTACTGGGATTACAGGCATTCGCCACCATGCCCAGCCCTTTTATTATAATTTTTAAAAAGTTTTTTAGAGGCAGGGTCTTGTTCTGTGGCCCAGGCTGGAGTACAGTCATGTAATCATAGCTAACTGCAGCCTTGAGCTCCTTGTGCTCAAGGGATCCTCCTGTCCAAGCCTCCTGAGTAGCCAGGACTACAGGCATGAGACACTGTTCCCAGCTATTTAAAAAAAATTTTTGGCCGGGCGTGGTGGCTCACGCCTGTAATCCCAGCACTTTGGGAGGCCGAGGCGGGCGGATCACGAGGTCAGGAGATCGAGACCATCCTGGCTAAAACGGTGAAACCCCATCTCTACTAAAAATACAAAAAATTAGCTGGGCATGGTGGCGGGCGCCTGTAGTCCCAGCTACTCGGGAGGCTGAGGCAGGAGAATGGTATGAAGCCGGGAGGCGGAGCTTGCAATGAGCCGAGATTGCGCCACTGCACTCCAGCCTGGCACAGAGCGAGACTCCGTCTCAAAAAAAAAAAAAAAAAAAAAAAAAAAAAAAAATTTGGCTGGGCGCAGTGGCTCACACCTGTAATCTCAGCACTTTGGGAGGCTGAGGCAGGCAGATCACGAGGTCAGGAAATTGAGACCATCCTGGTGAACACTGTGAAACCCCATCTCTACTAAAATTACAAAAATTTAGCTGGGCGTGGCGGCGGCGCCTGTAGTCCCAGCTACTCGGGAGGCTGAGGCAGGAGAATGGCATGAACCCTGGGGGGCGGAGCTTGCAGTGAGCGGAGATCACGCCACCGCACTCCAGCCTGGGGGACAGAGCGAGACTCCGTCTCAAAAAAAAAAAATTTGTAGAGATGGAGTCTCATTATGTTACCCAGGCTGGTCTTCAACTCCTGGCCTCAAGTGATCCTCCTGCCATGGCCTCCAAAGCACCGGGACTATAGACACTTGCCATCATGCCCAGCTAATATTTTTTAAAAATGCTTTGTGGAGACAGGGTCTTGCTATGTTTCTCAGACTGATCTCAAACTCCTGGCCTCAAGCAATGTCCCACCTCAACCTCCCAAAGTGCTGGGATTGCAGGCATGAGCCACCGCAGCTGGCCAACTTTATGTCCCTTCTTTACACACTCAGTTTTCCTTTGAGGTCCATTTCTTTGTGTCCTTGCATTCTGCTCCTTGGGGCCAGGCTAGCTCTTGGGGACTACCTCCAGTCCTGAGAGCATTCCAGAGTGGGAAAGACTAGAAAAATGACATGGATTTGAATCTTGGCTCTGCTCTGTGCTCTGCAATCCTGAGCAAGGATCACAGTGGGCCCTTCCTGAGCCTTCATTTTCTCATCTGGAGAATGGGAAGAGCAGTGCTTTCTTGACGGGCTCATTGCAGGGATGAAATCTGTGTACTTAGCTTGTGCTGGGGTCCCCCATTGCATAGTGGCGTAGTGGGTGAGCATATGTGTGGGTGACCCACCCCCAGCCACATCAGCCCAGAAAGACTGATTTTCCAGACCCTGCTTGAACACCTCCACTAACCCTTAAAGCAGCCCCTTCTTAAATTGCTGAACTGTTCAAAACTGCTAGCTGTCTGAAGCTCCTGCCCCTGGCCTCACAAACCCACCTGTTCTCTCTGCACCAGGACCACCCTGCGGAGACCTGGCAGGGGTGGCGGCCGCCCCTCTCCGGCTGTGCCGTCCTTGCTCTTGCTCAGAGGATGTGCCCCACCCGCCCCCCAGACCCTGCCTGGCTGTGTCCCATCCCTCCCCGAGACGGGGGCATAGAGATGAAGATAGCCCGGTACAGAGCAACACCATCCCCTTCCTTCCTCTGGGTGACTAACCTTGGTTAATGTGGCTTAGGCAGAGAAGAGCCACAGAAAGCCCCAAGAGGGAGCTTGTGAGGGCTGGAAATGAATTGTGCCTGCCCAGTCTAGGCTCCCTTTCTGGAAATCAGAAACCCTGAAAGCAGAGTGTAGGGGAAGCCACGAGGCCTGGAGGCGTGATGGGCATACGTACTTCAGGAGGCTGTTTTGCTCTGGCCTGTGCAGACTGCCAGGAGTCTGGCCTGAGGCTGCTGGCATGGACATTTAACCACAGACAGGCTTTCAAGATTGCCTGCTTCCTCTAGCATGGGGCCCGGCCCACTCTGAAGAGGGTGGCTTTGCTGTGTGATGTGGCCACCCGCTGGCCACACATGACTACGCTTATTTCTCTGATTTATCTCATAATCATGCACAACCCCAGGACCCCTAGGCTCTGGACCCAGCCCTGTCCAAGCTGCCAGCAGCATGCTTTTCCCCTGAGCAGCTGGGCAGGAGAGGCCCTGGTGTGGGGTCAGGTCCCACAGAACCCTGTCTTATACTCACCACCTTGACTGGGTGACTCAACTCTTCCATCCCTGAGTTTGTCATCTGCAGAAGGGAGCAGTCCTAGCTACCTCCCAGCGATGGTGGTTGAGTTACAGGTCATGTATTTTAAACACACCCGCCATGGCATCTTGTACCTGGCAGGTTTATGGAGAAGTTGCTGCTGTATAATTCAGACCGTGTATATCTGTGTTTGCGTATGTATATGTGTGTATATACATGTGTGTATGCCCCCTCTGTAAGAAGTTGCATAAGCACAATGGGTAAGTGTTTGGGCTCCCTGGCCAGACTGCCCATATGCCCTTGGAGATGGGTGCCACCTCTCCGTGCCTGCAGGGTATTGGGAGCACTGAATGGGTTCCATATACAGCTTAGAACATCACTAACCATATAAACATTCGCTGTTACTACCATTGTCGTTGTTGATGTTGGGGGTGAACAGTAGGTCACTGCTTTCATCTTGTCCCCTCATTGGTGCCCAGAACCTCCCCTGGCTAACATTTTTCTTGAGAAAAGTCATTCATTACTTCATAGGCCATAATTAGAGACATCCGTGACTGAGAGGCCACAGCCCCCCTGCCCTGACTCACTCCCTGGCGAGTCAGGACGTGGCATCCAACAGGTCTGGGCTGAGGGGCTGGGGTTGGACTGTCTGCCTCTCTCACCCATCCCCATGAGCTCCCCAGTCCAGGGAATGGGCCAGTGGAGGGTCTCTGGGTCCACCCTGGGGTCAGGCTCTCCAGCCTGGAGGTGGGTGTCTCGCAGAGACGGTCCCAGCAGCAGGCAGGGTGCAGGGCAGGTGACCCTGGCTTGGGGCACTAGGCTTGTCTGCCCTTCTGCCTCCAGCTGCTGGGACTTGTAGATCAGAGAATAACCCTAGACAGTCATTGAAAATGAGCCAAGCACTTTCTTAAGGACCTCACTGTGTCAGTCCTCCACAGGACCTCCACAGTCCTGTGAAGTAGATACACTAGTTACCCCCATTTTAGAGGAAAGGAACCTAAGGCACAGCATTAGTTCCCCCTGTGGTCACACAGCTAGTAAGCAGTAGAGCTAGAATTTCACCCAGGAGCCTGCTTAGCCCCTTGCTTGGCAGAAAGGCCAGGTGGGGCGGGGCAGCAGGAGGAAACTCTTCAAGTTGTGTTCTCTGTTCCTGTGAGGTGTCCATTGCAACACTGTCCTGTAGGGATCTAGCGCCTCACCCAACCGTGTCCCCACATAAAACTCCACATACCACCTCCATCACAGGAAAGCATGTTTGGAAAACTGGAGATGGGAGAAGAGCTTGGTGACCTTCCAGTGACCAGCACTTGGAGTCCCTGGGCTGGGAAAGGAGGGCTGTCTGTGCCTGAGCCCACGACGGGCTCTGGGACAGAGTATGGATGCATCCACAAGCAGCTCCAGGCCCTTATGTGCTCTCTGGCCCTGTCCTGGGCCTGTCCCACCACCGGGGGCCCATCCTGGACATACAGAACTCGTCTCATGGGAAGGAGCAGGCCTCCTGCTCCTGGCCATTCCCATCTTTGCTGGAGGCTAGGGCTTCAGGGGATACTTGGGCAGTTGTCTCCCACCCTCACAGAGCAAGACTTCCCCATGGTGCAGGTGGACTACACAAGAGATCAGGTGATCCCCGGGGTGGGGAAGAGTGTGTGGAGTAAGGGTGGCCTTGTGGAGGAAGTGGGATTAAGCTGAGACCTCCGTGTAAAGATGGCAGACTCAGGTCGTATGGCGCTGGGATAGAGGCTTCCAGCCAGGATTGGAGTCCCTTGTACCACCTTTCTGACGGGTGTCTGACCTGCTGCAGCTTGCACACCTCCGATGACAGAGAACTCACCACCTCTTCAGCAGCCCTAACCACGTGAGAGTGTCCTTCATCGGGTCAGGTATTGGCAGTCATAGTTCTGCCTGCAAGAGAAATCTCTAGCCTCAGCTTGTCAGCCTGTCAGAGGCTTGATGATGGGGATCACATCATCTCCCCGAGGCTGCTTTCCTCCCGGCTGTACAGCCCCAGTTCTTGATAGGAGCATACTGTTATACTGCTTCCTGGCATACCATTATTTGGCCTTGGCAAATAGAGTCCATCTCACATGCTAGCTGGGATCAGTTGTATGGAGTGCTGTGTTGGAATGAGGCTGAAGCGTCATCTAAGCTCTTTAGGAGGGAGTCTGTGATCAATTAGCAATGTCTGCCCAGGAGGAGTGGGTGGTGCATGCATGTGTCCCAGGTCTGCCATCCCTGCCCTCAGGCTCTGGACTGTCTGTGCACTGTCTTCTGCTGTGTCTGAGAACTGTGGCGGGCAGCAGGGCTATTTTTGCTCCTGGCTTTTTATTCACGTTAGTGACTGGCTTCTCGGCCACATCATAACATCAG
Source organism: Theropithecus gelada (assembly GCF_003255815.1). Classification (NCBI taxonomy): domain Eukaryota; kingdom Metazoa; phylum Chordata; class Mammalia; order Primates; family Cercopithecidae; genus Theropithecus; species Theropithecus gelada. The sequence goes on from NC_037669.1 coordinate 51,850,082, forward strand.
CTCACATTCCTCTTATAGTCCACAAAAAATCCCCAAGTCTTTTTCATAAGAAAAGCCATCAAACTAGATCCTTCCCCATCTTGACGTTATTTCCACTGTGCATACAGAATTAATTTAAATCATCCCCTTGTCGATGCTTATTTAGGTTATTTTCAGATGTTTATAATCAGAAACAACACTGCTGTGAACATCTTCATATGTACTGCTGCACGCATTGGTCTTATTTCCTTTGTACAAATCTATGGAAAAGGGCTGGGCAGCAGCCACCTAACTCTCATAGAATGTTCCAGAGACTCTGAACTGCCAGGAATTTCAGGGACTTGGAACAGGTGCCTCAGCCCATTCCTTGGTCTGCATGTGGCCCAGGTGTCTGAGAGAGATAATAAATTCAGGGGTACAGTTAAGGACTCACCCTGGTGTGTTCCCCAGTCCTGTTCAGTGGGCTGGGTTTGTGGGAGAAGCATACCCAAGGCAACTAAAGTGGGTGGTGAGATGTCGAGTAGCTGAGCTCAGGAGGTCGGGGCAGGGATATGGGAGCCAGTCTGGCTGTTCTCTAACCCAAAGTCCCACCTAGAGACTCATGTATGCTGGTAAAATGTGACTGTCACTTTACAGCCAAGCTCTGTCACTAGGGCATCTGTGTTTCTGCCCTAGAAAGGGAACAGTTGACATAGGATAGTTCTTCCTGCCCCAAGAAGAAACTGGGTAGAGCTGAGTCCTAATCAGGAAGGTGGGGCTGAGAGCCCAGAGCTTCAGAGTGTTGCTGTAGAGCAAAACATCTTCACGAGTTCAGCCAGAAAATAGTCAAGCGCCCACATCATTTAAGTTTGATAACTTCCTGTACTGATGTATACTCCTTGCAGCAGAGTCCTAGAGTGCCCATGGCTGCATGTACTTGTCAATACTGGGCATTTTCACTTAAATTATCTTTGTGTTTATCAGTTCAGATAAACTCAGAAAAGCTTCTTTTTTAGGGTCTAATACTGCACTGCGTAGCTGCTGATTGGGGCCATCAAGAGGTGATGTCCTCTGGCTCAAAGTGGGTTCATAGCTACATGGAAAATTCCACGCTGTGCTCACTTTTGTCCACGTTTGCTGAAGATCCGTGTGGTGCCACACTGGTTGCAGTAGGATCGCCCAGACATTTCTTTCTTTTGGGATGGTTTGAAGTTGGGTTTGATTTTTTTTGGAGTGTGGAAGGGCTGCCACATTGCACAAGCTGATGCTATTCAATAGACTCAACAGGACCCGGGGACAGATTGAATGGGGGCGTTTGAGTCGGGGAAGGGACTAAACTGATGACCCCCAGGACCCTGGCTCTGGGATGGAAGGGAAGACTGGGTGACTGTCAGACCTTCCCTTCCTGGAGAGGGAGGCCCGGCCTCTCCCAAGCATGTTCAGGACCTGCTGACCCAGGGCAGCCAGGAACCCAGGAGTGCCCAGAGTGGAATCTTGGGCTGCCACAGGCCCAGAAAGTCTGCCCCAGGCCACCACCATCGCAATCCTATCCCCAAAGATGCCCTGCCCCAGGGCCCAAAGCCACCCTGCACTACCAGCGCCAGGCACTCCCATCTCCTGCCCATCCTGAGTTCAGTGGCTGCCGCCTGATCTCTTTCCACAGCCCCGTCTGCCCCACACCGCGGCCAACTGGGAACAAAGGCCCCTCTCAAGTTCTCAGGCAGGCCTGGGCCCTCACTCACCCCCCACCGTCAGGGAAGGATGCCCTGCTCTGCCTGCTCACAGTGGTTTCAGGCCAGGTTAGAAAGGGCTTGGTGAAGGGTAGAATTCCTTCGGACTTGAGGTGAACATTGCTCCTTCATCCTGGGTCAAGGGGCAGCACAGTGAGGGTCCCACACTCCCCTCCCTGGCAGAGCCTCCCTGCAGCTCAGCAGCAGCCCGTGGACCACCAAGGGGCTTCCTGCTTCAGCTCCAGGGACCTGCAGGGAAACCACCTGTCCATCTCTGTGCTTCTGTGAACCTAGGGTGATGAGACAGTTTTGAATCCTCCTCTTAGGAGTGGAGGCCCGGCTGCATCTCTTTAAGGATGATGCTGTTGTTTCCTGTCAGCCTTTTGCTTGGAAGCACAGATTTGGCCCCTGACTGAAGTGTTTCCAGTCCAGGGCGTGTGTGATGTGTCCCCAGGCTGCAAAGACAAGGCGAGACAGAGGGAGGTGCACAGGCCTGGAGCAGAGGCGTGGGCTCTGGGGTCAGACAGTGTGGGATGGGCTTCCCGGCTGAGGCTGTCACTCCCCTGCAACCTGAGGCTCTGGGGCCTGAAGTCTGAGATGGAGACTCATTTGCTCTTTTGTACAGTTGATTAGGTTGGTGAGTATTGTGAGGTGCTGCTCAAAGCTTTAGCAATAGAATGGGAGGATTTTCAGATCTGTTCTCCCCCTTTCCCCCTACCAAGGCACACACACCAGGCCCAAAGGAGGCTGCTGTGGGTGGGGGCTGCAGGGGAGGGAGTTGGGAGACTCTTATGATGTGGAGAAGAATCTTTTTTTTTTTTTTTTTTTGAGACGGAGTCTTGCTCTGTCACCCAGGCTGGAGTGCAGTGGCCAGATCTCAGCTCACTGCAAGCTCCACCTCCTGGGTTTATGCCATTCTCCTGCCTCAGCCTCCCGAGTAGCTGGGACTACAGGCGCCCGCCACCTCGCCCAGCTAGTTTTTTTTTTTTGTATTTTTTAGTAGAGACGGGGTTTCACCGTGTTAGCCAGGATGGTCTCGATCTCCTAACCTCGTGATCCGCCCGTCTTGGCCTCCCAAAGTGCTGGGATTACAGGCTTGAGCCACCGCGCCCGGCCGATGTGGAGAATCTTGAAGGGTGGTGTTCCTCAGATGGCTTGAAGGCATCGAGTCTAACCCACCGTGTTACTGATAGGGAAACTGGGGTCTTGTAGGGAGGGGCAGCCTGCCCTGATTCTCAGTCCAATGAGGGCAGAGCCAGGCAGAGAGCCCTAGGCCCCTCTCTTCATTCAGGCTTTTGCTCAGGAGGCCTCTGTCATGGCCCAGCTCCTGGAGAGTGGGATGGGCATCCCCTGCCTGACCCTGGAGGCCATAGCCAGAAGTCTTGCCCTAATCTGCGGGCCGCAAAGCAGGTGCCGAGATCCACAGCCCAGCCCTGGCTCACGGCAGAATTGGCAGCAAAGAGCCGCCACTCCCTACCCCCTGGGCCACTGACTGTGCTCTCTGCTCCAGGCCGCCTGCTGGGGCCCCCAATCCGGGCTTCCCTGGAGCCAATGACAGTCACATTCTGCACTGGGCGCTGGGGTCCTGCAGGCCTCATGAGGAGCAGCAGGGAAAGAAGCAGAGCAGAGCAGGGCTGGACCCGCTGCCCCAGGCTGCTGTGTGCAAGGCCTTCTATTGGTCTGAGGAAGGCACTGGGAGGGAGGATTGCAGCTGCGTGGGGTCCGTGTGCCCACCTCTCTGCTATGCCCATCTAGTGGGACCTCCAGCCCGGCCCCTGGGAGAAAGGGTCTTTCAAGGTCCTTCCAGCCCAAGGTTGAGTGATCTGACAGGGACAGGGCACCTGGCAGGCTGACTGGACATTGTGTTGGAAACTGTGACGTAACTCTCTCCCTTCCCTGTTCGTCCTACACTGAGAAGCCACCTGCAGCGGAAACCAGCGTCTGCACACAGTGAAAAGGCTTGCGAGTTCCGAGACGGGATGAGCTCGTCAGCCCGTCCCACAAGGCCCCATCAGGGGCCCTGCTCCCCCATGGTGCTTGGAGACGTCAGAGGAATGTGTACATGTTGCAGGGACAGAAGGTGGTGAGGCGGAGGGGAACACTGGGTCTCAGAATCCCATCACTTGGGCTTGAACGCTGACTCACCTACTTCCTACCTGGGTCACTCTGGCACCCCCTGTAGGCCTCAGTCTCCTCACCTGGAAAGGGGGAGTTGATGGTTCCTCTTTGTAGACTGCTTTCAAGATTTAGAGAAAATGTATATACAGCATTGTATGAGTTTCCGGACTCGCCGTGACAAACACCACACACGGGCGCCTTCGACCACAGATGTTTATTGTCACACAGCTCTGGAGGCTGGAAGTCGGGGATCAGGGTGTAGGCAGGGTGGGTTCCCCGACGGCCCCTCTCCTTGGCCTGCAGGTGGTCTTCTCCTCCTTGGGTCCTCGCATGCTGCTCCCTCTGTGTGCGTCCATGGCCTCATCTCCTCTGCCTACAAAGACACCAGTCAGGCTGGATCAGGACACCTCAGTGACTTTATTTTAATGTCATCACCTCCACAAAGACCCTGTTTCCAAAACACAGTCCCGTGCTGAGGTGCTGGGGGCCAGGGCTTCAACACACACATGTGGAGGGCACAGTTCACTCACGGCAACCACCAGCACAAGGGCTGGCCCCATGTAGGCATACAGTACAGAATCACTTTTGTTAATTATTGGAACTTTTTTTTTTTTTTTTTGATGGAATCACGTTCTGTCGCCCAGGCTGGAGTACAGTGGCGCAATCTCAGCTCACTGCAGGCTCCGCTTCCCAGGTTCATGCCATTCTTCTGCCTCAGCCTCCTGAGTTGCTGGGACTATGGGCGACCGCCACCACGCCCAGCTAATTTTTTGTATTTTTTTAGTAGAGACAGGGTTTCACCATGTTAGCCAGGATGGTCTCGATCTCCTGACCTCGTGATCTGCCCGCCTCGGCCTCCCAGATTGCTGGGATTACAGGTGTGAGCCACCGCGCCCGGCCTTTTTTTAAAGTTTTTAAATCAGTGGTGTATTCAATGCAGGTGGTAGGAGAGAAGGTGACAGAACTGGCTGAGTCAGTAATTGCTGAGCACCTGCTCTGTGCCAGGCACTGCTCTAGGCTCTGGGGATGATCAGCAACCCAGTGACCAAAACTGCCGTCCTCAGGGAGCTGGTATTTGCATGTGGGTGATGGACAGTGAGCAAAATCAATGAGGAAGGTGTATGGGATGTCAGAGCGTGGTGCGCTTCACAGAGAAACTGAATCTGAGTGGGTGGGGTGCTGAGTGGAGGGGCTTTGCAGGGTCCTGCCAGCTGCATGTGTGGACTCAACTGTGGGGTGTGAGAAGAGTGGGCATGGGGGCTCCTCCAGGAACATGGTGGGGTTGCGCCCCACGGCCCAGCATCGTGTTCAGGTTTCCTGCTCACCAGAAGCTTCTCGCCTCTCTCTCCTCTGCAGCGTCGAGGGCGAGGCCCCCAGCAGCGAGACTGGCACATCCTTGGACAGCCCCTCAGCCTACCCCCAGGGCCCCTTAGTGCCTGGTTCCAGCCTGAGCCCAGATCACTACGAGCACACGTCAGTGGGAGCCTATGGGCTGTATTCGGGGCCGCCGGGGCAACAGCAGCGCACACGGAGGCCCAAGCTGCAGCACTCGACCTCCATCCTGCGCAAGCAGGCCGAGGAGGAGGCCATCAAGCGCTCACGCTCACTCTCTGAGAGCTATGAGCTCTCCTCGGACCTGCAGGACAAGCAGGTAGGCGAGCACAGCCCCTTGGGCCACACATGCGAGCACAGGGTAGCTCTGCCCACCATGTATGCCCCCACCAGGCATGGTGGCAGCTCTCTCCCATAGACTCGAGTTGGGGTGCGTGTGGGCTGAGGCTGAGGACTCTGCCCCAGTTCCAACTCCACCTGTGGCTGCTCTCTGGAGCCTCTTGCCCCAGCTGGCTCTTGCTGGCGTGTGTGAAGGACCTGGATTGTCTGGCATTCCTTCTGGGGACTTCCAGAGAGTCATCTTCACATGAGGCCTTTGCCATGGCCCAGGTTCCACATCCTGTGTGGCCCAGATCTGGGGGATCATGATAGGTATCTGAGCCCAATGTCATCGGGACACACTGGGTACGTGGCCGGCCACTGAGGTTGTAAAGACCCAGGAGAGGGCTGAGGGAGGGAGGTCCATTGACAGCATGAATAGCACGAGCTCTGGAAAGAACCTCATCTACGGCCAGCCAGGGGAGGCTGCTTGCTGTACCCCTCCTGGCTCACACCTCCCTACTCCTGTGGGAAATCCCCCCACTGAAGACTGCACCCCTCCCCCAGGGGCCTTGGCCCTTAGGGGTGGCCCAGATCCACAATGTGCTTAGGGCTGGGCTCGAGGGAGGACAAGAGGCAGCCTCTCGGGGTTGAACCAGGAGAGGAGAATCCTGGGGTGCAGAGGGAAGAGCAAGGACCTGAGCAGTCCCTGGGGAGGCCAAGAGCTCTCGCTTCCAAGTCCTCCAAGTGCAGTGCACAGTAGGTGTTTTAATAAGGATCTGAGTGAATGAACAGATGGGTGAGTGAGGGAGTGAGCGAGCCAGTGCATGGACAAGCCCCATAGCAGTTTCAGGCTTCAAGAGAACCTGGGCTCCCAGGCAGCAGCTCTGCAAGCTTGCAGGGGCAGGGTGGGGAGGGCTGTCAGACTCTCCCCAGCTCCTGGGCACTGAGCTCTAGACAGCTCCTCCAGATGCCCAGGTGGCCGCCTCTGCCCCTCCTGGCCCCAGGACCCTTTCCCATCTTCCCCAGACTCCATGCTGCAGAAGCCACCTGGCCTTCACTCCCACCCACACCCATCCTGTGGCCCCACCCGCCCTCTGCTTGCTCCGAGATCTTCCTAGTTATCCTTTTTCTTTAAAAACAATTTTGGGGGGTTTTATTTGTTTGTGTTTGCTGGGAGTATAGATTCAAGTTGCCCTGAATATGTGCTCCCCTTTTTGTCCTTTAAAGAGTATAGTTCTGGGCCTGGTGTGCCCCAACTTCCTAAGGGAGTGGTGCAGATACTGCCTGGGGTTGCAGGATCATCCCCTCTCTTGACAGGGAATCCCCCATCAGCCCCCTCCTCACCTGGCTGTTGGTGCTGCCCTGCAACTTAAGCCAGGCCGACACAGTGCAGAGCAGCTTCTGTTCCCTTTATCCGTGATGCCCACATCCAAAGTGGACCATGGTTTATAGTAAGAGATGTTGGCAGCAGAGCCATTTAAACAGAAAGTAGAAAGGTTGGGACTTAATAGAGGCCTTTGAAGAGAATTATATGCTTACTGTGGGCCTAATAGGACTCCAGCTATTCATTTTCATTCCATGCATATTATCTGAACGCCCACCACACACCAGATACTGTGCTGGGTGCCCGTGACCGAGGCAAGGCCCCTGCTCTTGAGCTCCACTGTGGCACAGGAGCTGGACAGGAGCAAGTTAGCAATGCAGAGGCAGTTGACTTCCAGAAAGTGATGCAAACTCGAGGGATTCTAAAAATTGGGGAAAGAAATCGGGTGGCTATGGGAGGCGACAGCATTGGGTAAAGCTGGTTGGGAAGACCTCTCTAAGGTGGCATTAGAGCTGGCTGTTCCAGGAAGAGGCAACAGCTGGTGCAAAGGCTGCTGAGTGTGTGAGATGGAAAGGAAGGCCCGGAAGAGGTACCAAAGAGGTGAGAGGGAGGAGGCAACATCAAGGACCACTGAGCATTCGATGCTCCACCGAGCTTCCCGGAAAACTCAGCAAAAGTGGGAATGGGACAGATTGCATGGGAATCACTAGATGAAAAAGTAAGGTGCCCGATTCCATGAGGAGTTTTAAGTCTGGATAACAGAGTCCGTTTAGTGAAAGGAGCCCAAGGGCCAGTCTCCTGTGCTCTTCTGGCCCCTGGCCCACTGTGCCCTTCAGTGGCTTTCTGTCCCTGAAGCAGGAGACTTGAGTGGGTGTCAGATACTGTCCCTGTGTCATCAAGAAGTGACATTCTTCCCAGTTCCTCTTCCGCACTGCTCAGAAGTTTGCCTTGAAGGGACAAGTGAGGGCCGAATGGGGGAGCCCTGGCCACGGGTTCGACTCCTCTATCCAGGAACCACATGCCCTGGGCCAGCGGCTTCCCTCCCCTGAGCGTCTTGTCCTTGCTGAGAAGTGGGGTAGCAAAACCCCTCAGGAGAGCAGAAGCTGCTGTGAGATGGGATGAGGGTGTGGGGGTCCCCAGCACACATAGTAGATGGGCACATGTTAGTAGAATCCCCTCCACTGGGTCCCAGGAAACTTTTCGACCAGGCCTGGCAATAGTTCCATCCCAGAAAGAAGAATGACCCACAGTAAGTTTGGGGACAAGGAAGAGCAGCCCCAGGTCCATGTGTGGGGACCCTTGGGGGAAGAACTGCCAGGGGCTCTGGTGAACAAACGCAGAGCCCATTGCTGCCTTCCTGAAGTCCCTTCGCCCCCAATACACACAGATTTGGGCAGGAGGTCTCAGGAAAACAGGGTGGCTGCCTGGTCTGCGAGGTCCGGAGCCAGCAGGCGAGAAGGCCCTCCGGGGAGCTCTAGGCCTGAGCTGGAGGTCCTGGTGCTTGTGCTGCCCACAAAGTAGAGTGAGGGAAGAAAGGCTTCCCAGATCCCAGCCTCAGGTCTCTTATCGGCCCCACGGGCTTTCTAAGCTCCACTCACAACCCAAAAAATGGAAACTTTCTGCTTACAGTTGTGGAAGTGAGGTCATTTCTTGGATGGCGTTCAGTAACAGGGCGAGAGAGAAAACAGACTCTGGCCTGGGATTGGAAAAGTCATTTTGATCTGCTCCCCTCAAGCCCCCGCAGCTCTTCTCCACCCAGCCTGCTGGGACCACCCAAAGCCAGGCAGCACGCATGGTCATGCAAGGCCTCATGTGGCTCTGAGCTAGTCTCCCTGGTGCAGGCCGCAGCCTTCGATTTGTTGGATGTCTGTTTGGCATTGTTTCAGTTCTGCGCCTGCGGCTGCCTGCTCTCCTTGACAGACCCCTCGCTCCTCGAGTGCAAGGACCTCCATGCCTCCCATTCCACCTCCAGGTGTGACGTGATGCCCAGCATGTAGTGGGCATCTGGGACCATACAGGCAGGTGCAGCGCTTTGCCTGGTTCCTAGCCCCACATCACATGCCCACGCCACCCCAGCACCCCAAGAGGCCTGGCTTGGCGGAGAAGCCAATTCCTTATCTTGGCCGCAGGAATGTGTTCATTGTCCACTCAGGAGCAAGGTGCAGGGAGCGGCCCTCAGGGCCCTCCTTGGTCACGGGTGCCTCAGAAATTCAGGAGGTCTGCGTGTCCCACTGGAGCACCCGGGGTTCACCCCATCCCCTCCCTGCATGTAGCCCAGCCCTCACAGGAATGAGCTGTGCAGCCCAGATGAGCCATTAGGAATGGCGGTGCTCATGAGGGAAAGCCAGCTCCGGAGCCTGGAGGCCTCTTGAGTATGTGTTGAGTCTCTTCTCTGGGCCACAATTTGCCCATCTGTAGAGCAAGGGAGCTTGGGGGCTTTACAAACTGTAAATCCCTTCCCAGAATGCAGCTGAGTGTCTTTCCGGCCCAGCTACCCCTGTGCTTGGCATGTGCCAGCCCTTGGCCTCTGTCTGCGGGGTTCACCACAGTCATAGGTCCCAGCACTATGCCATTTAATAGACGAGGAAACCGAGGAAGTGCATGGGCTCAGGGCTTATTCTGGGTCACCCAGCTACCAAGCGGCATAGCCCAGATTAGAACTCAGGCACCTGTCCTCGAAGCCTGCTTCTCAGTGCAGCAGACCCCACAGGTCTCCCTGAAACTCAGTGATGCCTCTGGCCACAAGAGCTGCCTGGTTGGTGCTATGGAAAGGAAATGAGTCCAGAAGCCTGTGGGCCTTGCTGGAATCTTTAGCCTGTCTCTTGACCTGTGCATACTTCTTCCAGGGTCTCCAAATGGGTTTCATTAGATGGCATACCTCAAAAATGCGTCAGGGCCAGGGGCTTCTGTGACCCAAGACACTGGGGACACTCAGCATAGTGTATCTCACTGCCTTTTAAAGTTTCTTGAGGCCCTGCCTCGTGGATCACCTGAGGTCAGGAGTTCAAAACCAGCCTGGCCAACATGGTGAAACTCCATCTCTACTAAAAATACAAAAATTAGCTGGGCGTGGTGGTGGGTGTCTGTAATCCCAGCTACTCAGGAGGTTGAGGCAGGAGGATCGTCTGAACCCAAGAGGCAGAGGTTGCAGTGAACTGAGATCATGCCATTGCACTCCAGCCTGGGTGACAGAGCGAGACTCTGTCTCAAAAACAAAAAAAAACAAAAAAACGGGTCTGAGAGGAAAAACATGGTTGCACTCATTTTAACTTGATGCTTCTCTATCCAATTTGACCTTGGGACTCATATTTTGCATAAGCCCACCAGCATCCCTCAGCAGTTGCTTTGACCAACTTTGGGACCTTCCCAGGTTGCACAGCTGCTTGGCTAGGAAGTGGGAAGGAGTTTGGTAGATGTCTCACTGTGCCCACATGCAGGGCTGTTCTCATTCTCCTCTCCCACCCCCAGGTGGAGATGCTAGAACGAAAGTATGGGGGGCGCCTGGTAACCCGCCATGCGGCCCGCACCATCCAGACGGCGTTTCGCCAGTACCAGATGAACAAGAACTTCGAGCGCTTGCGCAGCTCCATGTCAGAGAACCGCATGTCGCGCCGGATCGTGCTGTCCAACATGAGGATGCAGTTCTCCTTTGAGGGGCCTGAGAAAGTGCACAGCTCCTATTTCGAGGGGAAGCAGGTCTCAGTGACTAACGACGGCTCCCAGCTGGGAGCTCTGGTGCCCCCTGAGTGTGGTGACCTCAGCGAGCCAACTACCCTCAAGTCTCCGGCCCCCTCTAGCGACTTTGCGGACGCCATCACTGAGCTGGAGGACGCCTTCTCTAGGCAAGTGAAATCACTGGCCGAGTCCATCGACGATGCCCTCAACTGCCGCAGCCTGCACACTGAGGAGGCACCGGCCCTGGATGCGGCGCGGGCCCGGGACACTGAGCCCCAGACAGCCCTGCACAGCATGGACCACCGCAAACTGGACGAGATGACGGCCTCGTACAGCGATGTCACCCTGTACATTGATGAGGAGGAGCTGTCTCCCCCTCTGCCCCTCTCGCAGGCAGGGGACCGGCCGTCCAGCACTGAGTCGGACCTGCGGCTGCGGGCTGGGGGCGCAGCCCCAGACTACTGGGCCCTGGCCCACAAAGAGGACAAGGCCGACACGGACACGAGCTGCCGGAGCACGCCGTCGCTGGAGCGGCAGGAGCAGCGGCTGCGAGTGGAGCATCTCCCGCTGCTCACCATCGAGCCACCCAGCGACAGCTCCGTGGACCTCAGTGACCGCTCGGAGCGGGGCTCGCTCAAAAGGCAGAGCGCCTATGAGCGCAGCCTCGGTGGGCAGCAGGGCAGCCCCAAGCATGGTCCCCACAGCGGCCCCCCGAAGAGCCTCCCCCGGGAGGAGCCTGAGTTGCGGCCCCGGCCCCCCAGGCCCCTAGACAGCCACTTGGCCATCAATGGCTCGGCCAACCGGCAGAGCAAGTCTGAGTCGGACTACTCAGACGGCGACAATGACAGCATCAACAGCACATCCAACTCCAACGACACCATCAACTGCAGCTCCGAGTCATCGTCCCGTGACAGCCTGCGGGAGCAGACGCTCAGCAAGCAGACCTACCACAAGGAGGCCCGCAACAGCTGGGACTCGCCCGCCTTTAGCAACGATGTCATCCGCAAGAGGCACTACCGCATCGGCCTGAACCTCTTCAATAAGTGAGTACCATTGGTGACCCTGCAGGGTGGGCAGTCGTGGCTTGCTGGGCCTCGGCAGGTGGGCGTGGCTGGATCCTTCCAAGCACAGAGCTTGAGGTCCAGCGTGGCCTGTGAGCGTAGGAAGCTGCCAGGCAAGGTCGGTGGCTAGGATACTGCCAAGCTGTGCACTGAGGATCCAGCCCTTCCTGGAGCTGCTGTTTGGGACAGCAACACACACAGGCTGAGCAGGGGCAGAATGGAAGCTTTCTGTGCTGAAGCAACTTGAGTCCCAGGCACTTCCATCCCATCACCCCTGAGTCCACCATAGCAAGTGGGGTATGTTGGGCCATGCCCTGTCCAGCTTTGGATGTCAGGCTTAGGGGTGATGTGGGACACAAAGGACTTTGAGCCGGGGTATGACTGGTTGTGTCATTGGGGGGCAGGGGCAGACAGATGAGACCCAGGGCTATGTCTTGTAGGGGACGCAGGCCAGACCTGGGACCATGTCTGGGGGTAGGAGTGCTCAGGGGCAGTTGGCCAGACCCAGAACCGTGTCCTGGAGGGAAGGAACTCAGACGCAGACCAGACCCAGGGCTGTGTCTGGGGGTCTTGGGGAGCTGCATAAGTTGGGTTCATGGAGTGACTGCTCCCCAAGGGGGTCCTGGAAAGGTGCCATTGACCATCCTGACAGCAGATCCAAGGAGCGATGGGTATTTAAAGCAGACTATTCTTAGCACAGCCAAAAATAGCAAGAGGAAGGGGAGGAGGGCTGAGCACTTGGCCTGGGTAATGTGCAGGCTCCTGTCCAACCTGAGATTTCTCGTTATTTCCACTCCCTGGGCCACTGGGATTTGGCCTCGTCAGATGCTGGCCTGGGACCAACTCCCCTGGGCTGGTGGTTCCTGACACACATCCGGGGAGCCAGGGGCAGACGACAGTTTTCCCAGAAGGTCAAACTAGGGTGGTGAATGGTGCAGTGGGACCTGGCCATCTCAAAGCCAGTGCCGAGCTGGCTCCCTGTTCTGTCTGCCCCCTGTTCTCTCTACTCCTAAACTGGGGGATAGCCATTCCTGGGACACATGGAAGCACTATCTTGGGGTGTCAGAGAGGCCTGTCTCAGGAAGAGCCTCTGGGGAATGGTGCATTCACTTGGGGCCAGCCAGTGGCAATGGCTTACTGGTTTGCTCAGCTAAGAACTAAGAGCCTTGGACATCTCACACCTACCAGGATGCTGTCTTCTGTGCCTCCCATCTGCCTGTGGCTTGCTGCAGAGTACGGCTGCTCTCACTGCTGCACAGGCCACGGCCGGAGCAATGCAGTGGACGGGGGAGGGTTGCGTCCTACTGGCCCACCTAACACGGTCCCTGAAGTCTGTCCCCACTGCTCCTGGGCACAGCCCAGCTCCAGGATCATCTCTCAACCCAGGACCATGTCCCCTAGAGGGGAGGCTGGGTTAACCAGGGGCCCCTGCAGAGTGGACAAGTGGAGACCAGCAGTGGGGAGACAGGAAACCAGGAAAAACCACCTTCCTCAACCAGCCAGCTTTGGTCTGTGTAGATTTTTTCTTATTCAGTTAACTTTTAATTCTCTGTGTAGCACGTGAATACATTCTTCACAGAAAATGCTTGTCTTGCAGCTCAGGATAACATCCTCTTGGACTCAGCATGTTGCAGTCTCTCCTTCCAGATTTTTTTCCTGTGCGTTTGTGTGCACTCCTGGGAACTCTAGACAGCCATGGTTAAGAACACAGCTTGGGGCCCGGCTGTCTGGCTTTAAATCCTGGCTGTCCCACATCCTATCTCTATATCCTTGGGCAGCAAAGCCCCCCGTCCCACAGTGGCTGCATCTGTGAAATGGGCTGATGCCAGGGGCACCCTCCTCCCAGGGCGGTGAGGGTGAAGCGTTGGTCTGTGTGAAGTGCTGAGAGCAGGACGTGGCACAGGATAGGGCCTTACTATGTATTAGCTGCTACTGTTGGATCCTTGCTGACATCAGTCGGGGCCTGGGACTGTGACATTGTCTTACGAGGGTATCGCTGGGCTCTGCACACAGGCTGCCTTGCGCCTATGTGCTGCTGAGTGTAGTCCCCACCGTGGCTATAGGTTATTTGGCCAGTTGCTTCTAGCTTTTCACAACTAGCACTAGTGTGACGGTGGTTGTGATCCTTACACACCCGCCTGGGAGGCCCCTTGATCAGATAGCTGGAAGTGGAATTGCTGGGTCTTGGCACGTTTTTAATTGAAGTAGGAACTGCCCTTTCCCTTCCCTTTCTCTGGCCTTGCACCTGTGTACCACCTCCACTTCTCTCCCTGCGGGGTGGTATGTCCCGGCCTTTGCCCGGCCTCCAGCACAGCTCTCAGTTTCCACCCCTTCCCAGCAATGAAGCAGTGAGCATTCCTGGCACAGGCCTCTGTCTGGAGGGATGCCCCCTTAAAGGGAATCATGTACCAAAGTCGGAGAGCCAGCAGCAGGCGGGGAGGAAGAACAGAAACGAAGCCTGAGAAAGTGGTGTGGGTTGGCGGTGAGGGCATCCCTGGGGCTGCCGAGGTCTACCAGGCATCCAGATGTTCCTCTGGGCATCTGCCGCTTACTCTCACCCGGCCCAGCTGACAGCCACACAGCTGATCTGGCTGGCGGTGCTGTGGGAGGGTGGGGGTGCAGGAGCCAGAGGCAGGAGGATTTCAGCCCTGGCTCTGCCACCTATCAGCTGCAGGACCTGGGGCGACTCCCTGAACTCTCTGAGTCTCACTGCCTGCACCTGGAAAATGTTTGTGCAGTGGATGGCAGCTGTTGTGGTCAGCGAGAGCTTCTGTGTCCAGAGTGAGTGCCAAGGGAAGGGAGCTTCCAGGGCTGGGCTTTAGGAAGACCCAAACAGGCATTTTGATGGACCAAGCAGTCAAATAACGAGATTGGCTAATCCTTCCATGTGCTGACGGTGCGCCAGGCGCATTTCCCAGGGCCTGTCGTGCGCTAATGCACGTTCCCCTGTGCAGTGGGTGAGCTGAGTCTCACACAGTTGGTAGGCGACTAGGGATGTCACACCCTGGCCACTTGGCTCCTGAACACATCCTCTTAAAATCCATGGTGTAGAAACTGCTACCACAGGTATAGCCCTGGGCTCCCTACCTCCACACTGGGTGACAGATCTGTAAACTGGGTCCAGGAGGCAGAGCCACACCATTTGTGGGAGGCCACACAGCCCTGCAGCACATGGAGCTGGGGCAGGTGCCCAGCAGGGACCTCACTGAGTCTATCACCTCTGCATTGGAACCCCACCCCAGCGTCTCCTGCTCCTGTACCTGGTACACGCCCTCAGGGGTACATGCCTGGCTATGTCCACTTCCTCTCTGTCACATTCCTCTCTGGAATGAGCCCAGGTGACTATGTCACAGGTGAGCCACCCCAGACCTCTCCCGCCTCTGCAAGAGCATCCTTGGCCCCAGAGCTGCTTCATGATGACACGGGCACCCTCAAAAAGGAGTGAGAAGCTTGTCTCTGAGGAACATGTATGCAGGGCCTGGGTGGCCACCTGGTGTTACAGTGTGGTTGGACTACTTGGCTAGGAGCTTTTTCCAGGGGCCCCTGAGGCCCTTCCAGCACAGGGCCCTGTACCTGGAGGCAGCCCCCTTTTGTGGACCTGGCCTCCCCTACACTCGGTGCCCAGCGCCTGGGGCCCAGCAGCCTCGGGTCCCATCCACCTGCTGGAGCTACTGCAGGAGGGAGGCCAGGGATGCTGTCGCTGGGATCCTGCAGGTAGCGTGACTGTTTCACCCTTCCAGCACACCCACAGGGGGCCATTCCCCTCCACCTATGGGAACAGGGCTCAGAGAGTGCCCCTGATCTGCATGCTCTAGCTCTGTGCTCCTCGTGTTTAACGTGTCTGCTGTCATTGATAAAAATAGCAGTGAGCAGAGCCGGCCTGTGCAGAGCCTGGACCAAGTGCCAGGCCCCATGCCAAACACCTTCCGCCTATTGTCTCACTGAATCCCCACAGCCATCCTGGGAAGCGTAGGTGCAGGCAGCCAGGCTGAGAGCCCAGGCCCAAGCTCAAGGCCACACACCAGAAGTGCTGGGCCCAGAGCATGTGTGGTGCTGCTCTCGTAGCCTGTGGTGCTGATGTTGTAAAGGATGGGCTCTCTTAGGAGCACTTTGAGCTGGGTCTTTGGAGGTTGGGACCCCCCTACCCTAGACACGGGCCACTGTGACCTGTGGCCCTTGATGCTAACCACAGCCCAGGATCCTGAGCTCTGGCCTGGGTGTGAGATGGCTGGTGCTGAGCCTCAGAGAAGACAGTGCCAAGGGAAACTCTGCAGGGGGTGCCTGCCACACTTCAGAGGGTGATTCTCATGCCTTCTCTCTGGGATCGATACCAGGGAAGCCACTTGAGTTCACGCTACCAGAAAGTGCGGTGTAAAAGTAAGAGCTGGATGGAGCAGGCAGCCTCCGGAGGTGGCGAGCTTGCTGGCCCGGGCAGTGTGGGAAAGGCTGGAAGTGGCACCTCTCTGCAGGACCCTGGGGGGACTCGAGTCTGGGTTGCTGCATTGGAAGGGCATTTCCAGGTATGCAGGGACTCTCCGAATGCTGAGTTTGGTGAGTCTGTCCTCACCCCCACAAGCAGTTACCAGGTGGACTGAGACCTCTGACCACGGAGATCCTCGGGCACTCCAAACCCTGCGTTGGGCTCTGCGTTAATCATGGCCTTCTCTGTTTCATGTGACAGAAACTCTATCAAACTGGGTTAAGCAAAGAGGCTTTACTGGTTTATGGACCTGAAAAGTCCCAGGTATTTCTTGGCTCTATCTGCCTCAGGGTTGGCCCTGCCCCTTGCCAGATCCTCCCTGACCCAGGACAGGAGGGCCATCCGAGGACCCCAGGCCTGTAGTCTAATCTCAAGGCAACCCCAGTAGGAGGAAGAGAGATTATCCTCCCCTCGTCAGCTCCTTCTGGCTCTCGTGCTTCTCCCTGAACCACTTACTTGGGCAAGCAGGATGCAGGGCTCTGACTGGCCTGGAGCAGAGAGTAGAATCTGCCCACTGGGTCTTAGGGCCTGAGCTGGAGGGTACACTGGGAAACCTGGAGGCTGAAGCTAGGTGCTTGGGCATCCATCCACTTCCACATCTCGTAGGCATCCTGAACAGTTAAAAAGGACTGGAGCCAGGCACAGTGGCACATCCCTGTGGTCCCAGCTGCTTGAGAGGCTGAGGCAAGAGGATCACTTGAAACTAGGAGTTTGAGGCCAGTCTAGGCAACATAGTGAAACCCATGTCTTAGAGAGAGAGAACCCTTTTCTGGATCCTGCACACCCCTGCTGGGAAAATATCAGGGTAAGCACTCAGTGCTTGGCTTCAGCAGGTACGTGTTCCCCACATGCAATCCACAGCCTTGCAGCAGCTCTTCCTCAGAGCCTCACACAGCTCTCTCACCCCACCAGCAGCTCAGCTTGCAGCTGAAAGACGATGAGAGATGTGTGTGCAGGAAGTGACTGGTGCGGTCTGTGCTCACCTGTCATACTTGAATCTGAATCAGCATCTGATGTGAGGAAAAGCTGGCTCAGCCAGCTTTAGAGGAGGCAGCTAAGGCCAGACCTGGGAGCACACAGCAGGGATGGAGTCAGAACCCTCCGACAACACTGCCTGCTGGGGCATTTTAGGGGGCAGCAGGGCCAGGGGTACACAGGTGGGTCAGGTATAGATGGTGAGAATGTTACAGGCAGCACCTGTTAATGCTGGATCCTTACAGGGTGGAACCAAGAAGAGCTAAAGAAAGAGTAATGGGTGTACACAGAGGGACTGTGGGGATGGGTGACTGCAGAGTTGGACAGAGTGGATTTTCAGCAGCAGGAAGGGCATCCGGAGGGTAGAGGGAATTTTTAAGGACTTCTGGGGCAGAAGCATGGATTATAAGTCGCGGCACCCTTCATCTTGCTGGAGCCAGTTTTTTGACCCTTCTGTGCCCCCATTTTGTTACCTGTCAAGGTTTTTGCATTGGCCGTTCCCTCCACCAGGGACCTGCCCAGGCTCAATGCCATCTCGTCAGGGCGGGCTTTCCTGCCCGTCCTTCTGCCCCTTCCAGCTGAAGTCAATGCCATCCCAGCTTTCTGTGGCATCACCCTGGGTGGGTTCTTCCAGCCCAGGCCTCTTCTTCCAGCTGTGAAGCCTGAAATGGTTTCTGAGGCCTGAGGCATGGTGCTTTACGAGTACGAACTCATGGATTCTTCACAGTAACTCTGTCGTGTGAACTGTTGTCATCCCCATTTTACAGAGAGAGAGAGAGGCTAAGTTACTCACCCTGGGTCGCCCAGCCAGAAGTGGAGCTGAGACCGAAGTACGGGCTTCTTGGCTCTCCCAGCCATGCCCCTGATGCTTGTGCTGTAGCATATTCCTGGACTTTATCTACTTCTGTATCCCTCTCTAACTAGAAAGCGTGTTTTTTGAGGATGGGGACCATAACTGTGCTAGCATAGCACCTGGCCAGGGTAGGTACTTGATAAATGTTTGTGGAATGAATGAAGGAGGTGGGTGTCCATAGGGGACCGCGCAGCTTCCCCCTTGAAGTGACACAGACCCCTCAGCTCACAGTTCAGTCGCTGAAGCATGTCCTGCAGCCCTCTCCCCAGGGCAGGCGGGAAAGTAAAGTCCTGCTGCAAGAGGAGGCGGTGGGGGTCCGAGGCCATACCAACGGCCCACGTTTGGCCTGTGTGATGCTTGGCAGACCTCGTGGAGCTCTGTGAGGTGGGGTGCAAGTAGATGGAGAACTCACCACCCAGCAGGGCCACCAAGGACAGATTGGGGAAGGAAGGGCTTCATTACACAGGCTAGAGTAGGGGAGGGTAGCAAGGTCTAGATAGCAGGGGATTCCCACCAGTAAATGCCCAGTGCCCCGGCCATCTGCTGTCAGGGAGGCTGTTGAGGACCTGTCCCTCCTGTAGGGAGCCTTGGGGGGACTCCCAGCCCCACCCTGGAGCTGGCCCTGGCTGTCCAGCTGCAGCTCCTCCCCAGTTCCCCACAGGTGAGTGGCGAGCTCCTCATCACTGGCCCAGGCCCCTTCACTGAGCATCCTCACTTCTGCCATATCGCCCTTGAGGCCTGCTGGGTGGAATCCATGCCCTGCACTAGGTTCAGGCTAAAAGCTGATGCCATCCTGGACTCACTGCTCCTTGTCCTTCTTGTTCCTACCCCCACTGTCCCCACCTCGGCCACCTCCCACCCAGATCCATCAGCAAATATCGACACCTCTGCCCTCAGACTGTGTCCTCGACCCAGTCCCCTCCCACCTCTGCTGTAGCATGGCCGGGTGCCCACAGGAGCCCCCCTCACTCAGCTGCCAGCTGGGCCCTGGCCCGTGATCTCCTCAGCATGGCATCGCCCATGTGGACTTAGGACCCCCATCACCACCCTCTTCACAGCATGCCGGGGCTTCTCAGCCCACTCGAGAGAAAGCCAGACCCCTCTCCATGGCCTGCAGCACAGTGTGGTCTGCCTGCCGGCCCACTGCCCCCTTCGCCTTCCCCCGGGGTCCCTGTGCTTAACCCTGGAATAGCCTCTCCGATTTCCCCACCCACCTCAGGGCCTTTGTCCTCACTGTCACCTCTTCCCAGAAAATTGCCTGATCCCTCAGTCTCTGTCCCCTGCCCCCTGCCCCCTGCCCAGACTAGGCTTCTCAGCTGTACCCACAGGGGCCCATGACTTACTCCCAGCCAGTGTTCACCAAGAGGTGCCTGGCCCAGCAGACACATGGTGCTCACCTAATCCTGAAGAGCTCGCATGCCCACTTCCCACAGCGCCTTCCCCTCTTCCCTTTGTGCTCTGAGCACCTCCAGGGCCAAGGAGCCTTGTCCTGGAAGTCCCTGGATGTGGCATATCGACACCAGAGGGTGGATGGAGGCAAAAAAAAAAGAGCAGCTGCTGCCCGGGGAAGTGACAAGGCGGGACCCAGCTGGGCCTGGACCTGGTCACTACAGCAGTGGCCTGGAGGGACCAGACAGCCTGGGTGGAGTCAGAGCATGCACCTGTGTGGGGAAGGGACCAGGCAGCAGGGTGTGGGGATAGCCCAGCCCAGCTCCCGCAGTCACTGCCATGGGGGCCAGGGAGCAAAGGCCCAGGGATGCCAGAAGGTCTGATTTTTCAGAAGCCAGAAATCCAGATTTTTTGTGCACTCTTCCAGTTTTTAAATACTGGCAACTAGCTGGAATTCTTTTTGTTAACAGTGTGTGGGCCAAAGAAAACCCAACTGTAGGTGAGCCATGGCAACCCCTCACCTGGAAGCTGAGGGAGGGAGAGAAGGGTGTGGGCTGGGGCTGGCATGGAGCAGGATGGTGAGGACCCAGAATCTGCTCTGGCCGTGGCTGTAGAGGCCTGGGGCATTGGAGCAGTTCTTGGTTGGAGACCCCCGAAGCATAGCGAGGCATGTGATCTTGTGAACAGTGAAACGCTGGTCCTTCCGTCCTGGGTCCCTGGGACAGGTAGGAACGGGGCCACTCCATTACCACTTCTGTGCCAGGACCAAGCTAGCTAGTGGTTGCTCCCTGCCACACTCCTGGGGACAAGCTTATGGGTGTGGCCATCCTAGGGTAAAAATAGCAGGGTCACCTTGCAGCCAGGAGGCTTCCTTTCACTTGCACGTGGAAATACAGTGTCCACAGGGCGCTGTTGTCAGCCAGGAGCTGTGCGGTTATGGGGCGGGTGAACACCGGCTTTCATCTCCATTCCCCCAACCCTGGGGACAGAAGAATGCGGACCTCTACCTGCTGGGGCAAGGGGTCAGGCCCGGCCCCCCAGTTAGGGGATGACCTGGCCGATTATGCCCCAGCACGGGTTCTGGGTGTGCCATGAGGCAAAGAGGCCCAAGCCACACTGGACCCCTCATGGACTCTTGAGGAAACACATGTCCCTGTGTCCCCAGCCACTTGACAGCTGTCGGTGACTCTGAGGACTTGGGCTAAGGGGACATGGAGCCAGTCTGGCCTGATGGCTCCATACAGCTCCCAGAGTGACCTGGCGAACTCCATGGAGAACACCCATTCTGTGGGGTCACATGTGTGGCCATCTTCAAAGCCCTCTCACACCAGCCTGTTTTTTTGTTGTTGTTGTTGTGGTTTTTGTTTTTTTTGAGACAGAGTCTTGCTCTGTCGCCTGGGCTGGAGTGCAGTGGTACAATCTCAGCTCACTGTAACTTATGCCTCCCGAGTTCAAATGATTCTCCTGCCTCAGCCTCCTGAGTAGCTGAGATTACAGGCGTGAGCCACTACGCCTGGCTAATTTTGGATTTTTAGTAGAGATGGGATTTCACCATGTTGGCCAGGCTGGTCTGGAACTCCTGACCTCAGGTGATCCACCTGCTTCAGCTTCCCAAAGTGCTGGAATTACAGGTGTGAGCCACCACGCCTGGCCCAATCTCTCTCCTTTGACCACCAGGACCACCCTGCCAGGTCAGCCAAGCAACAGACCTACCACAAGATGGGCAGGACATCTGAGGCCCTAAGGGAGAAGGGGCCTGCCAGGGCTCACACGGCCGGAGTGCCGCAGGGAGGCAGGGCCTGCTCCCAGGGTTGGTGTGAGCAGCAGGGTCAGTGCCGTGTCCCCACAGCCTGCCTGGCCCTACAGACACCTGGCCAGGTGCAGACCAGGAGTGCTCTGGCCTGGTGCTAGGCCCCATCAGCCCATGACACACGTGCACCATGCACATCCCTGCCCTGGCCTGGTTCTGCACACACCTTGGGCACCGAGAGGCTTGAACCAGTGGAATGATCCATGCTCTGGGGGTCCGGTCTCCAGTGGACACACTCAGCCCTGCAGGGCCAGCCCTGCCACTGGCACTGTGACCTCCAGCTAGAAACGCTGCCTCTCTGCACCTTCATCATTACTGAGTGCGTCATTGCAGGCATCTGACTACTTCCTCAGTGTTTACAACAGGGGAAGCCAGGACCCCTGAAAGGTCGTATGGCTGTCAGGCTCCCGAGTCTGGGCTCCTGAGCACCGCAGGTAACCAGAGTGCTGACCTCCCAGAGTGGGAATTGAATGAATTAGTGTGCACAGGGCGCCTCAACAGCGGCGGCACAGAGCAATTGCTCCCCGCAGGTGCTGTGGTTGCTGTTCTTTATTACCCATTGGCAGACAGAGGGTTCCAGTCTGCTCAGAAGAGCAGCCTGGCACGGCGGCTTTCACGCTGAGGGGAGCAGAGATTTGGGCCGGACAGGGAACCTGGTTCTGAAGGCGTGTGCGGGCGTTTGGGGCCAGTACCGGGCAGCCGAGAAGGGGCTGCAGGCAGGGCAGGGGAGTGATGGTCCATCTCCAGCACTCACAGAAGCACCCCTGCAGCCAGCCCAGCCCATTCTTTGTACAAGGTCTGGGCGAGTCTAGGTGAAGGCGTTTGTACCAGGTCCCCCACATTTGGGTTTGGGACAGGGCAGGATGCCTGGAGCCCAGGGTCTTCCGGTGCCAGCCTGGGCTCTTGAGTTCCCACCCAGGCAGGAGATGGAACTAGAGACCCCTGAATGCCTACAGGGATGAGGGCCGGTGCAGGTGGGCAGGGAGGGAGAATGTCAACTGTCCACTGAGCGGAGATCCCCTCCAGGTGCCTGGCTGGCAGCCGGGCAGCTGGGGCTGAGTGTGCCTCTCATCCTACCCCAGGAAGCCTGAGAAGGGAGTCCAGTACCTCATCGAGCGTGGCTTTGTGCCCGACACGCCCGTCGGGGTGGCCCACTTCCTGCTGCAGCGCAAGGGCCTCAGCCGGCAGATGATCGGCGAGTTCCTGGGCAACCGGCAGAAGCAGTTCAACCGCGACGTGCTCGAGTGAGTTCTGTGGCGGGGGTGGGACTTGATTCCACACGCGCCGTCACGCACCCTGTTTTACGCATGGGCACACACAGGGTCAGCCCCACCCTACTTGCCGGGACATGTGCTGGGCACCCCCTTCTCTCTTTCTAACTCCTAGACACACACATGCAGATACCCCACATCTGTACAGCATGCAGGTGGGCACCTGCCCTCCAACGCACCATCCCTCATGTGGACCCCGCTGCCTGTCCACCCACCTTCTTTCAGGTACCCTCGGCCCCTCCTCCCCTCTGTCCCTAAGCACAGTTTATCCAACCTGGCACCAAGCATCACAGCCCTCAGTGACCCACGTTCCTGCAGCCTCTCATGGCAGGGCTGGCAGGAGCAGGCAGCTGGAGGTCAGGGCACCTCCTGCATGGACTGCATGCCCTGTCTGCTCCTGACTTGCCCCTGGGGAGAGTGGTCGGGAGCTGGATCAAGTGACCTGCCTCCCTGTGGGTGGCCCGTGCCACACACTACCACTGCCTTATTCTTCTGGCTGGGATATTTGGGCTGTGTGTCCTACCCCCACCTCCTGATTCCACAGCTCCCCCCAGCTTAGAGAGCTGGTGAGCACAACATTCTCAGCTACTTGAAAGCCTTCTGAAAAATGGGTTCCCAACTCCCTGAGCCAGAAGGGTGGGCCAGGAAGAGCATTCAGAGCAGGGTGAAGTGTTGGCCATCCAGAGGCAGTCCCTTCTAGCCGCCCAGCCCTGCCCATGTGCAGCCGAGGGGACCAGCGAGGGCTGGGGAGCAGGTGCCCGGGAACAGCAGCCCCTGGAGCACAAGGCCTCACGTTCCCTGGGGCTGGCCAGTGCGCCTGCGGTCTCTGCTGCTTCCCTAGGAGGCAGCGGGTGCCGTCGCCCCTTTTGTCTCATGGGTGGGGAAACCAAGGCTCAGAGTGGGAGGGGCTGGCCTGGGCACACACTCCTACATACACGGACTTACACACACAGGCACTCATGTAGTCCCGCCCCACACCCAGGAGGCTAAATGTGGCCAGCACATGGCAGACACCAGCAGAATGTCTGTGTCCTTGGTCGGCCAAGCATGCACAGGCCGGGCATCTTTCTCCCTGCTCAGCACCTGGAGAAGCCTGCTGTATTGTTAGGGTGGCTACTGCCCTCTCCCCTCTTTGAAGCAAGCATGAGGAAAGGTCCGAGGATGAGCTCCTTGGTGAATGCCCAGCTCCAGCCCCCATCCCCTGCAGCCATTCCCCGCTCCAAACCGGTTCCTGGTCCTTAGGAAATCCGCATATTGTTCTCCTCATTCAGAAAATAGCAGTGGCCTCAGGAAGTGGCTGGCTCCCCCGGGCCACCACACCAGGCATCTGCAGGGCCGCTGCTCCTGCTGCTCAGCAAATCCTCCTGCCTGCTCCCTGCTTGCCCTCTCCCCACTGCTCTGAAGCCACCTCCAAGGCTGTTGCCCCAGGAGGCCTTGAGCGCTCAGAGGAGGGTGGGAGCAGCTGCATCGCCCCATGTGGGGATGGCCCTGGGAGAGGGGTCAGGCCCTGTGTGGCCAGGCCTCTGCCCCATGGGAGTGACTGCAGCGTCATTAGGGAGCTAGGCCAGAAGCTGGAGCCTGCCCCAGGGCTCCTGGTGCAGACCCCATCTTCTCTGTTCCAGGGTCACCATAGGAGGGACTGGAAGGGTGTGCCAGGGGCAGAGCCATGGGAAGAATGTAGAGACCATTCATCAGCTGCCCCTCCAGGCACTCCCCCGCAGATGAGGGTGCATGGCCCTTTCAAGTCCCTGGAAAAGCACCTGCAAAACCCAGCCCACCACCCCGATACTCTCCCCACAAGGGCTTATTCTGAAAGTCAACACCCTGGGCACCCTTTCTTCACTGTGAAAATGGCAGTGAACTCCCCGACCCCATGCAGAAGGAGAAGAGACTCACCGTAGCATCCACTGTGTGCCTGGTGAGGACTATGCTTAAAAATGCTTGTCTCGGCCGGGCGTGGTGGCTCACACCTGTAATCCCAGCACTTTGGGAGGCCAAGGCAGGCAGATCATGAGGTCAGGAGATTGAGACCATCCTGGCTCAGATGGGGTGAAACCCCATCTCTATAAAAATACAAAAAATTAGCCGGGCGAGGTGGTGGGCGCCTGTAGTCCCAGCTACTGGGGAGGCTGAGGCAGGAGAATGGCGTGAACCTGGGAGGCGGAGCTTGCAGTGAGCCGAGATCGCGCCACTGCACTCCAGCCTGGGCGACGAACGAGATTCCGTCTCATAAAAAAAAAAAATTGCTTGTCTCTTGGGAAGGGCTTTGATCCAGATAACCATATGCTCTGCCCCGCTGGGAAAACTGCCCACATAAATATAGGCACACACGCTTCCCTACAGTTCCAGGGGCTTCACAGCTCCCCAGAAGCCTGGATGTCTTTTTGCTGCATTCTGAGGGCTCTTAGCTGATTGGTTGGAGTCCAGCAGGGGCCCTCCCTACCAGGAGGCAGCCCGTTCCCTGGGCTCCAGGCACCACCACCTGGGTGTGGGCTGGGCGTGTCACACCTGCAAGGGGTGCTCATGCGGGGCTGTCTGTCTCTATTCCAGCTGCGTGGTGGATGAGATGGACTTCTCTACCATGGAGCTGGACGAGGCCCTCAGGAAATTCCAGGCGCACATCCGTGTCCAAGGGGAGGCTCAGAAAGTGGAGCGGCTCATCGAGGCGTTCAGGTGGGGCCCAGGCTGGCTGGGGGTGCTGCATCGGGGGAGGATGGTGTCCCCAGCTTCAGGGCCCGAAGATGGACCAAAGACTGCATCCCCACCATCCCTAGACAGGGCCAGGTGTCCCTGAATGTTGCTTTGGGGGTGACCGTAGTGGCCCAGTCTACATTCCAGGCACTGTGTCGGGCTCCTTTCAGCCATTGTGAGGTGGTGGGGGTGGAGGAGACTGTACCAATTATTCTGATTGTGAAGATGAGGAAACTGAAGTTGAAAGAGGTTATGATTGCGACTGCTAGGATTCTATCTGTTCAAATCGGGATTCTGAATGCTCTTCCTCCAATTCCCCTCGAACTCTGCATTCATCCACAAGTCCATCTATCTAGTCATTCATTTGCTCATTCACGAGGAGCGGCGCAGTGACTCACAGCACTAGCCAGACAGCCAGACGCCTGGTTCAGTCACTGACTCCACCACTTACTGGCTGTGTGGCCCTGTGCTGGTTTCTTAACTTCTCTGTGCCTCATTTCTTCACCTGTGAAGTTGAATAACAATAGCACATATCCTACAAAGGGGTGCAAGGATGAACCGACACAGGACATGTGGGCACACTTAGCCCAGTTCCTGACACAACAGTGAGCTCGAGGTCACTACACAGTCATCCATTCTGGGATCACGTGCAGACTGGCTGTGTAGGAGCCTGCATGTTCGATGCTGGGTGTGGGCAGCACAGGTCAGCTGCTGACCCAGCCCTCTGGGCTCTGCACTGGTGGTGGGGCCAGGAGGATTGAGGACATAGAGTGAGGACAACCCCAGGGCCCTGGCAGGAGGCAGCATGCACCCGCTTCTTTCCAGGATGGCTTCCTGGAGGGGAGGGCACTAAGCTGGGCTCCTGAGCCTCAGTCCAAGTACTTTGCCTGGCTCCTCTACTCCTCTACTCTGTCCCTGCCTCTTGTCACCTGCCCCTCCACGAGGTCAACAGTGGAGGGGCCCCTGGAGTGGCAGTGGGAGCGGCAAGCGGGCGGATTCCAAGGCAGGGGGGTGTTCTTGTCCACAGCTGTTGAACCTGAGGCCCTTCAGTAGCCCTGGCTGAGACAAGGCGGGGTGTTTCTCCCTCTGAGCTGGTGTGGAGGTGGCCCGGGCTGCTTTCTCCTCAGGGTCCTGGAGGGCAGGCCTGACACCCACTGTGACGTCCCCATTGCAGGCAGCGGGAAGAGGGGCCCAGCCTTACAGGCACTCACATCACATCTGTTCACATCCCATGGGCCGAAAGTGGTGGTGTGGCTACCCTGAGCTCCTGGGAGCTGGGAAATGCAGTCCTCCCCAGGACGGCTGTGTGCCCGGCTATAATCCAGGGTAGGAGGGACTGCAGTAGAGAAAGGAGGGCGAGTGAGTAGTCAGGACCACCTCCGACAGGCAGGCAAGATCCTCGCTCACCAGAAGCAGGAACTGAGACTCAGCAGTACGTGACAGCCTCAGCTGGTGAGAGAGGGGCCATGTCACTTGCTGCGCCATGGCCCTGACCCCCTCCCTCCCGGCCTGCAGCCAGCGCTACTGCATCTGCAACCCCGGGGTGGTGCGGCAGTTCCGGAACCCAGACACCATTTTCATCCTGGCCTTTGCCATCATCCTGCTGAACACCGACATGTACAGCCCCAATGTCAAGCCCGAGCGGAAAATGAAGCTGGAGGACTTCATCAAGAACCTCCGAGGTAAGCTGTCCTGGGCGGTCAGCCAACAACAGACTTGCTTCAGCACCTGCCCCAGCCAGGCCCTCCCCAGGTGTAAGGGCAGACAGGGACATGAGGCAGCCTCCAGCTGGGGAGCTGGGCTCCAGCCTCCAGGGTCTGGCATGGAGGGACCTTTGGGGAGCACAGCACAGATGACTGGGAAGAGCACTGCCTTAGAGGAGCCCCTGTGGGACACAGGTTGCACGACACAGGCCGGGGTCTCGAGGTGTTGGGAAACCTTCCTCACGGAGAAGGTGACACTGTTAGCTTGCCCTTGAAAGATGAAACTAGCCTTTTTCTGTGTGTCTTTACCTAAAAGTATGTATTTTAAAAGGGGACTTGATATCGCTACTGTAAATGGAGAATGAGTAGCATTTGCCAAATGTAGAAAGTAATTATAAAAATAAATGCAATGAAAAGAAAACAATGCTGCTGAGTTCTAGCCAGTGCGGCTTCCCGCTGCTGGCGCTGGAGTACAGACCCAACTCCCTGTCCCCTGGGAGGTGGGCATGTGCTGGTAGGTGTGGGTGCAGGGTCTGCAGGAAGCGAGGCCTCCTTGCGTGATCAGAGACGGGAAAGGAGCTAAAAGGCCGTGACCTTCCCCCAGGCAGCTCCGTGCCAGCCCAGTGTGTCCCTTGTGTGCCCCAAGGCCCTCGGAAGGAAGGAGGAAGGCACTGCATCCTTCAGTCCGTGTGGGAACCCTGGCTGCAAGAGCTGAGGGTGGGTTGAAAGGACAGGGACTGAGGGTTCCTTGGAAAGGGTGTCACTGTTTATAAAAGCAAAGAAGAGCCAGTGTGAATCCAGCCTGGCTCTAAGAGCATGTGGAACTGACAAAGCTGTTCATTCTTAGTTTATTCAACAGTGGTTCTGCCGTCCCTTCTCCTTGGACAGGGTCACTGTCCAGGGAGCAGCTCCAGCTCCACTCCAGGGTCTTTAGGTGCCCTCCCGTTCTCCTGGTGGTGGGTGCCACTGTGGCAGGATCCTCAGGCAGCAGAGACCACAGGGAGATGGCACCTGAGCTAGGCTCTAAGACCTGAGTGGTTCTGCCACCTCCCTTGGGAGGCAGGAAGGGATGCTGAGCAGGCTGGGGCATGGCTTAGAGCTCATGGACAGCCATTCCCTGCACCCCGCAGTCACTGCATGTGGCCTCTTGCAAGGTCTGAGGGACATTGCAGGCCCCAAGTCCATCAAGTCTGTAGTTCCTAGGAACCAAGGCATCTTGAAAGCTCCTGAGAGCCACCAGTGGACACTTTGATGGTACAACAGATGCACTCCCAGGCCCAGGTGTCCAAGCAGCAGCCAGGAGGCCGGGGCCTCCTCTACATCCACCCAGGGCCTCTCTCACCCTGAGCCTCCCTTCTCATGGGGCCGAGCCTGTTTCTGGGATTCACAGACTCCCACGTTACACCTAATGCAGGCTGGCCACTCATCACCTCCAGGAAAGCCAGCTGTGTGCTACATGCTGTTGGCAGCCCAGGGGGAGTTTGAGGGTCTCTGATTTGGTTTAATTAATTAATATATTTATTTATATTTAGAGGTCCCTCTGGCAGCCCAGGGACAGTTTGAGGGTCTCTGATTGTTTAGACACGGTCTTCCTTTGTCACGCAGGCTGGAGTGCAGTGGTGCAATCATATCTCACTTCAGCCTTGACGTCCCAGGCTCAAGAGATCGTCCTGCCTCAGCCTGCCAGGTAGCTGGGACCACAGGCGCGGACTGCCATGCCTGGCTAATTTTTAATTTTTATTTTTTCTAGAGGTAGGGTCTCACTATGTTGTCCAGGCTGGTCTTGAACCCCGTGGCCTCAAGTGCTCTTCCCACCTTGCCCTCCCAAAGTGCTGGGATTAAAGGCTAGAGCCACCATGCCCAAACAGGTGTTTTTTTTTTTCCTTACTTTAGAACCTCCTGCATGTCATTTGGAATGTGCTGGATGAGAAATAACAGGAGGAACCAGAAACAACTGGCCTAGAGCAGAGAAGGATTGGCGGGGCAGGGCTACTGAGTCAGGTGGTGGCCAGTCCATACCCCCATGGCAGTGGCTCTGTGGTTCCTGTCCATGGTTGCACCCAGTCCTGCCAGCTAGCTGGATGACAGGGTGGCAGGAGCCTCCCCACTTCCCATAGAAGGGGCTGAGCACCCCATTCCCAAGGAGGGAGCTGCAGGTTCTGTCTCCCAAGCCTGGGCTGTCCCCACCAAGTCACCCCTTTTTTTTTTGAGACGGAGTCTCGCTCTGTGGCCCAGGCTGGAGTGCAGTGGCCGAATCTCAGCTCACTGCAAGCTCCGCCTCCCGGGTTTACGCCATTCTCCTGCCTCAGCCTCCCGAGTAGCTGGGACTACAGGCGCCCGCCATCTCGCCCAGCTAGTTTTTTGTATTTTTTTAGTAGAGATGGGGTTTCACTGTGTTAGCCAGGATGGTCTCGATCTCCTGACCTCGTGATCCGCCCGCCTCGGCCTCCCAAAGTGCTGGGATTACAGGCTTGAGCCACCGCGCCCGGCCGACAAGTCACCCCTTTTCAGCCTGGAGCCCAAGGACGTTCTTTCTCATCTTATACTTCAGAAGGGGTGATCAGGGCCCAGAGAAGGCAGGGACCTGCCCAGGGTCACATCAGCCAGGAAATGGCGGAGGCAAGGCAGATCCCTGGACTCCTGGAACCAGCCTGGTGCTCTGTGCCTAGCGCATGTTCTTTTTGTAGGGATATCCTCATCCCCACCCCAACACACATCCTCTCTCGAGTGGGCCACCCCAGTTTGTCCGGTGGGTCCTGCAGCAGGAGAGCCCTGGGGGCTGGAGGACTGTGAAGGAGGAGTAGCTCACCACGGAAGCCAGTCCAAGAGTCTTTCCTTGTTATTAAAGTTTTTGAATTTTTTAATTTATTTTTTAAATGGATATTCACATAGTTTGAAAGCCGGAAAGTAATATGATCCAGCAGTTGTGCTCCTTGATATTTACCTAAATGAACTGAAAACTTAGGCCCATGGAAAAACCTGTACACAGATGCTTATAGCAGCTCTATTCAAAACTGTCAAAACGTGGCAACCACCAGACGTCCTTGAGCAGGTGAAGGGATAAATAAACTGCATGCCTCCAGACAGTGTAATAGTGCTCAGCACGAAAGAGAAGTGAGCTATCGACCATGAAGAGATGTGGAGGAACCTGAAGTGTGTAGCACTGAGTGAAAGAGGCCAGTCTGAACAGGCTGCGTGCTATGTGAGTCCAACTCTATGACATTCTGGAAAAGGCAAAACTATGAAGACAGGAAAAGGATGAGTGGCTGCCAGGAGCTGGTGGGGGGGATGGGTATGCAGAAATCAGGATTTTTAGAGTGGTGACACTGTTTTGGGTGGTGCTATAGTGGTAGATAAGGGTCGTTCTACGTTTGCCCAAACCCGCAGAATCACAACACCCGGAGTGGACCCTAATCTAAAACGTGGACCCCGGGTAACGCTGATGCATCAGTGTGGGCTCATCATTGTGCCAATGGAGCACTCTGGTGAGGATGGCGACAGCAGGGGTGTCTATGAGTGTTGGGGGTAAATCTGCCTTCTGCTCAGTTTTGCTGAGAACCTAAAACTGCTCTAAAACTAATGTCTATTTAGGGGAAAAAAAATACTGGAAGGTGCCTGGCAGAGTTTCCCTCCCACCCTACCCCACGTGCTCAGGGCATAGCCTCTGCCCTTGAAGGTCCTCCATTTTGGCTTCTCCTGGCCATGCCCCCTAGTTGTGCCCCACTCATGCAAGTGCACATATACGGGAACGGTTTTACCCCCTGTTACTTTGCACCTTGCTTTTCTCACTTACTAAATCTAAGAGAAATGACCCATGTGCTTTACTGTGGCCTTCTTCACTGTTCCTGACAGATGCGTAGTAAGTAGTCTGTTGTGCTGATGTGGAATGATTGGTGAGCACTGCCCTGTTAATGGGTACACGGGTTACTTCCAGCCTTTTGCCATTTGGAAACAGTGCTGCAATAACCTTGTATGTGTCTCATTTCCCATGGGATAAGTGCCCCAAATGCAGTCAGTGTACCAGAGGGTGCTAGAACTTGTCATTTGGGCAGGCATTGCCAGGTTACCTACCCCAGGTTGGAGCATCTCCTGTCCTGCCAGCCATCTGTGGGAGGTCCGTCTTCCCCAAGCCCTGCAGCCCTTTGGACTGCAGCCTGGCAGAGGGATGAGGCCGGAGCTCACTGCAAAACGAGTTTGCATTTCCCGCATATACAAGGCTGTTTCTCTGCTCACACCAGTTTTCAGAGTGGGGAGGAAGAAAGAAGTGTGTGCTTGTGGTTAGGGCAGCCCTGGGTCAGAGCCCAGCCTCCAGTCTCTGCCCGGATGATGTGGGCCAGCAACAGCAGCCACTGCAGCACTCTCACTGCTCAGATGCAGGGCTGGGCACGCCCCAGGCGCCCCTCGTTTCCTCATGAAAAGCCTGTGTTGTGGGCAACCTGTTTTAGAGGAGGACACCAAGCATGGGTGACGCACTCGCCTATAGTCACATAGCTAGTAAGTGTGAAAGTAGGATGTGGCCCCAGGTCCATCGGAGTCCAAACTCACAAACCCCAACCTCCCCACACCTCAGCCTCAGTCTTCCCATCTGTGGAATGGAGATGATTATACCCACTTTGAAGAGCTGTGGTTAGCATGGAGCAGGGTAGCATTTATAAAGCCCTCTAAACATGGCTTAACCTGACACCCATTGCCTACTAGTCCGGGTCAAATGTACTGGGCCCATTCCGGTAGGAGGACTGAGGAAATTTGTGTTGACTGAAAATGTCCTGTTGCTGTGGGCCCGCCTGGGAGTTCTTTGGTTCTGTTGGGTCTGGTGGAAGGTTCGCTCCTCTGATTTGCTTTAGAAACTGGTAAATCGAGTGAGCCTGGGGCCCACCCTGATACCCAGCTGCATCCCCTGCCCAGGTGTGGACGATGGTGAGGACATTCCCCGGGAGATGCTGATCGGGATCTATGAACGGATCCGTAAGCGAGAGCTGAAGACCAATGAGGACCATGTATCCCAGGTGCAGAAGGTGGAGAAGCTCATTGTGGGGAAGAAGCCGGTATGTCATGGGCCCTGGTACATGGTGGGCCCCAGCACCACCGGGACGGGGCTGCCTGCCAGGCCTTCTCACTCCCACCCACCCCACTCCATGTGGTCCCTTCCAGCAGGGCTGGTGAATTCTGCCAGCCAGGGCTTGGGGTTTTTTCAAGTGGCTCCTGTCATATTTGGGAATAACAGCTATTGGCTCTGCATTACAATCTGAAGAGAGCTGAGGCGCTTAATAATCCAGCAGGCCAGGGTTGTGCAGTGGCTGAGTTCTGGACCCCTGAGACTGGCGGTCTTTCCTGGGTGGTCCAGGAGTCCCCTGGGACCCCTCAGAGGTCTCTGCCAGAGCAGGTCCCCCACACACTGGCTGGGTGGAGCCCAAGGGGAGGTGTAGGGAGGGGCACTTGCAGCATTGGCCTGGGCGTGGCTTTGAAACATGAACACCGTTTTGTTGGTTTCACATTCTCCCACAGATCGGATCCCTGCATCCCGGGCTCGGCTGTGTGAGTATTTCTCTGCTTTTACCTTTGTGGGTAGCCCACTGCCCTAGGGAAGTCCAGCATCAGCCAGTCTCTGGCTCCCCAGGCTCCCAGAGCCCGAGTGCTGGCTGCTTGAGTTTGTTGCTGGGGCGCTGAGGAATCAGGTGTTCATAATTACCCCAGCCTCAGATCTCTGCAGGCCCTGAGGCTGTGCTGTCAGGGGAGACTCCTGCTGGCTCTTATCAGTGCCCTGTTGAGGCCAGCCCCTAGACCCTGCGTCTGAAACAGACCCCGGTGTGTCCTCTGAGGCCCTGCCCTGTCCGCTACCTGACCCTGCTCTGTGCTCTATCCCCCACATCCCATGCCCCAGGCATTCCCAGTGCCCGCCTCCTCACCCCCAGGACCCATCCTCTGCCATAGCTTTGTGGTGTGCCCACACGCCCCAGGGCACATGCACATAGGGTGACCAGGCCGCTTGCCATGACCCTCCTTGTGGACTGGCCTCGTCCCTCAGTCCTGAAAGCAGCTCTGCCTGCCCTCACCCTCCCCAGCTTCCCCTGCAAGAGACCAGGCCCCTCCCACCTCCAGCCTGTGCTCCTCAACCCTGCCATCCTCTCTCCTTCACACCTTTGCAATCTGAGCACCCCAGGCTGGGCCACATTTTCCCCCCTCATCTTAACCCCCTGATGTGCCAAACTCAGGCAGCCCTGGCCTAGAGCACACCTGGCAGAGTCAAGCCCCTGGCCTCAGGGCAGTGATCCCGGGGATCCCACCCCTTTGACCGTCTCCCCTGTCCTGCATGAACCTGGGCACTCCCAGAGCCAAGCCCTGATGGCTCATCCCTCGCCCTGAGGCATCCGGCCTCAAGGGCAGCTGGAGCTATGACCATGTTGAGGGCTCGCGTGAGCTGTCAGGGACATGTTCAGGGCAGATGTGGGGAGTGGAAGACAGGGCCAGGGCAGGTGCCACAGAGTGTTGGCTGCTGGCTCAGGATTTTCAGGCATCAGGACAATAGGTATCTTTTATGGGGAGGCTTGGTAGGGTGGGAAAAGTCCTGGAATCTGGAATTGGATCCTGGCTCTGCCACTTCCTGGTTTTGTCATTACTTACCTTCTGTGCCTCAGTTTCCTCATCTAGAGTGGATTCTCTCTGTAAAGACTTTTTCAGGGCTTAGTGACCTCATGTGTATGACCGGCACATTGCAGGGACTCAAAATGTGACTCACTATCTGGGCAGAGGCTCCCAGGTGAACTTGATAGTTTAAGAAGCCTGGTACCTGCCCAAAAGAATGGAAGGGGGGTCTCAGCAGAAGCAGGGGTGCATCCCTAGTGCTTCAGGAGAGCAGACATAAGGGATTTTAAGTAGTGGCTCCTGAGAACAGAGTACGGGAGACTGCCATGAGCCAAAAGACACATCTGCTCTTCACTGTGTGTGAGGGAAGGCATTTTTGAACTCAAGGCCCACGTGCCAGGTTTCTAGCTTGAAGGGCTAGACTTGTCCACTGTGGCTCCCAGGGCTCCTGGAGGAGAGCTGGGCGGCCGTGGCAGGACAGCCTCTCCCCACACAGGTGCTCTCTCTGCCCCACCGTCGGTTGGTCTGCTACTGCCGGCTCTTTGAGGTTCCAGACCCAAACAAGCCCCAGAAACTCGGACTACACCAGCGAGAAATCTTCCTGTTCAACGACCTCCTGGTGGTATGTGGCTCACCCACAAGGTGTCATAGCAGGGACCTCAAGCCTGAGCCCAGGGTCCGCGTCTGGCTCTCTGCATGGGGGAGATGTGCATGCATGTGGGGGTGCAGAAGGGAGGGTCTGCCTGGTGTCTGTCACACTGATGCACGTGGAGACAGACTTCATTGACTCATGTACAGGTCCAGAGGGGGATCTTTGGCTTTAGTGCCAGCTCCTTCCAGAGCCTCTGCCAATGTCAGCAGCACTCCTGTGTGCTGTCTGCACCTGTACCTTGTGTGATGCTTCCTTGGGCAGGCCCCTTCCTCAGGCAGGCTCTGTCCAGGAAGGGAATGTGGCCCCAGCAGCTTCAGACCTGATCCTGTCTGCTGAGCAACTGTAGAATTCTCTTCTTAGACTGAGCAGAGGTTGCAGAGTTAGTCCTTGTTGCTGCACATCCCTCCCTAAGCCACTCCAGGCCAGGCAGGTGCAGCGCTTTCTGATTGGCTAGGCCTGGGTCCCAAGCCCCACCTCCTGGAACCCTGAGCTGGTCCCCTCAAGACCTATGGACTGAAGGAAATAAGGGCTGGAGGTTTCCCCAAAAGGAAACTGGGGCGCTCTTGCCAGAAAAAAAGGTGATATGGATGCTGGCCAGATGGGGGCAGAACTGCAGAGAGAAGGGAGTTTGTCCTTTGGATTTCTATACCATGCCATGGGCTTTCTTGCCAAAGATGCCCATGTTCTTGATTGGGTATGAAGACTGGCTACCCTTCTCTGACCACTGATGTTGAAATCAGACCTGTAGGTTCAAATCCTTTATGAAGAACTTCTGACCTTGAGCGAATCCCTTCACATCTCTGAGCCTCAGTTTCCTCCTCTGTAAGATGAATCTCTCAGAAGGTGGCGGGGGTCCAGTGAGGTCCTGGACCTAAGACCCTTACATGGTGCTTGGCATGCCCTAGAGACCGGGGAGGTGTGAGCTCCCCTCTCCCCTCCCAGCCCAGCCTTTGGCTGCCACACTGGAAAGTTCCTTTCCTTACTGCAGACCAGGATAGCAGCCAAGGACCGTGGCGGGCCAGCAGGGGTTCAGGGATCACATCGCTAGCCCAGGGGCCAGTCTCCCTGCGGGGCATCACCAGGCATAGCTTCACACTCTAGCTGTTCCCGAGAGAGGAAGCCATGGCTTATTCTCAAGGTCAGCGCTGCTGAGCGCCACCTGTCCATTCTTGCCCCTCAAGGTAGCAAGCCTCAGGTGTGTACACCTCACCTGGCTGTGAGAAGGCACTTGAGGGGGCTCCGTGCTGTGAAGTGCCTACTGCCTCTGTGCCAGGTTGTGGGACTTTGTTGCCAGCCAAGATGGCATCGGGGTTGCAGGGACAGGAACCGTCGTCCGAGTCTTGGAGTAGAAGGCCGTGCCCTCCCCCAACGTGGGCTTGTCCCTGTCCTCCTGACTTTGAACTCCAGGAGGGTCCTCTGGCCAGAGGTTGCACATAGTCACTGCCCGCCAAGGCACTGCAGCTCAGCTCTGTCTCTGGCTGCCTCCAGGTCACCAAGATCTTCCAGAAGAAGAAGAACTCGGTGACGTACAGCTTCCGACAGTCCTTCTCCTTGTACGGCATGCAGGTCCTGCTCTTCGAGAACCAGTGTAAGTCTGCCCCAGGGCCTGCCTGGAAGAGCGCACGTCCCAGCTTACGCTCTTTCTCCTGGCTGCTTCGAGGACAGAACCCTGTGGGGGCTTCTACACTCACCCCTGTTTTATCCCCAGAGAGCAGATTGCAGCTAGGAGCTCTGGTGAGCAGTGGGCACAGACCCTCAACAGACCCATCAGTCAGTTGAGCCTGATGTAATTACTGGTACTTCACTTCTTGCAGTGATAAGATTTTTAAATTTATGGCAGAAATACATTTATTTAAATAAAATGTTGACAGAAAAACATTAAATCGTATAGGTGATACGCAAACATGGCCCAGAACACAGGCAACAGCAACCCCTGAGTGTCCATGGAAGTGAAGAGCTGAGCCCCTCAGCCTAGGTCAGATCCCAGCTCTGGCTCAACTGCTGTGTGGCCTGGCTCTGCAACCCCACTGGCCTCTGTTTCCTGGGTCATAAAGTAGTGCCTGCGACAGGGCCCCTATCATAGCTGCCGGAACACAGTGCTTTGCAAGGGTTAATTTTGATGTCCTGCTGGAAGGCACTGGGTAAAGCCTGGGGGCCTGGGAGTTTGAGGGGCTCACACCTGCAGCACCCCACTGGCTTCCATTTTACCTTGCTCCTTTCGCTCTCCACGGCTTCTCTTCCCCCTCCTTTGTCCCTTCCTTATTGGAGGCTGAGCCAGCCCTCCTGGGCTGGGGAGCAAGGGGCCACCTGGAGTGTCCTAGGGAAAGAAGCTGAGTGTCCCTGCTTTAGCAGTAGGGGTCCCTTGTCCTCTCAGAACTAGGCGTCACTGTCTGTCTAATCAGCCTTCCATCTGCAGGTTAGAACAGTGTCAGGGACCCACAGCTGGACCATCCAAAACCACAGGCCTTGCGCCTAGCTCTGGGGCTCTCTGTCCCCTTCCATCTTCAGTGGGACCAGGGACAGCCCGGCAGGAGCCCCTGCACTCCCTGTATGCCCTGCTCCCCATGCGCCCAACAAGGAGCACGGCGTGCCTGCCCTGGCTGCCTCCCCACCTCCTGCCATTCCTGTCTATTGCAGGCTGCAAGTCATGGCTTACCTTGGTCCCAGGGGAGACCAGTGCCATCCCCACATTGTCCTGACCAGCAGTAGCCCACTCTCTGAGATGGTGTCATTGACCCCTGCCCCCCAGGGCTGGGGTGGGAACTTAGTGAGATCCTGGCAGCAAAGCTCCCAGCAGGGGGCCAGGACCACTGTGGACCGTCAGGGCAGAGGCTGCACCTGGATCATGTCTGTGGTCCCAGGGCTTGGCCTTAGATCCTGGACGCTGGGTGCTGGCAAGGGCTAAGCCTGCAGCTTCTGTAGGAGATGCTGTCATGCCAGGGATCTCAAACTGGCAGCCTTGGAGGCAGGCCCAGCTCAGTTATGTTTTATATGGTTTGCATATTTTTTTTTTTTTTTTTGAGACGGAGTCTCGCTCTGTGGCCCAGGCTGGAGTGCAGTGGCGCGATCTCCGCTCACTGCAAGCTCCGCCTCCGGGGTTCAGGCCATTCTCCTGCCTCAGCCTCCCGAGTAGCTGGGACTACAGGCGCCGCCACCACGCCCGGCTAATTTTTTGTGTTTTCGGTAGAGACGGGGTTTCACCGTGTTAGCCAGGATGGTCTCGATCTCCTGACCTCGTGATCCGCCCACCTCGGCCTCCCAAAGTGCTGGGATTACAAGCGTGAGCCACCGCGCCCGGCCGGTTTGCGTATTTTTTTAAAATTTGCTGAACCAGTCTCCACATCAAAATGTAGATATTGTGAAAATCAGAAGGTTTGGCGTCACTAGGCACATGTTCCCATGTGGCAGTAATGGGCTGCATGTACACACATGTGCACACATATGCACACAGGAGCACTCTTCAGCTGCCCGCAGGTCCACCTGGCCCACCTGGTCTGAGCCAAGGTGGGATTAGTGCTTGGTCCAAGAACCTTCAAGCATCCAGTGGCTGATGCTTTGTCAGTGACTCTCACTGCAGGAGCAGCACTGACAAGAGATCAAAGCCCCAGGGACCCTGAAAGCCAGGAGGTGGCACCAGGCAGGTCTGGGCACAGGGTTCCTTGGCTGTGGAGTGCCCATAGTGCACCCCATGGGAGTTGTGGGCCACAGGCCATTTGGGATAATATGGCCCTCACTGTTGTCCAGAACTGAAATGATTAGAGAAGACCCCCACCCTTCTCAGGACGCAACCTCTGTCCTCCTCCAGGATTCAGCACCTGGCAGAGTGCCCAACGACCTGGAAGTCAAGGGCCTGGTCTCCACGATCTTAAGGTTGGGGAAGAATGGTGGCCCCAGCAGCCTCCCGTGAGCTCGGCCACTTTTGTCCCCAAGTCACATGTGGAGCAACACAGACCATCTTACCCAAGTTGGGAGATGAGGTTGCTGTGTACCCCTGCAGCCTGCCACTGCTGAGGCTGGACTCCGGGCACTTATCCCAGGCTCACGTACAACTCAGCCCTACCATTGTTTCCTGACCAGAGAGAAGGTTGCAGAGAACACACTGAGACCCGTGGGCCTCCTCCCCTCTCGTTCCCTTTTGCAGACTACCCCAATGGCATCCGGCTCACTTCATCTGTCCCCGGAGCAGACATCAAAGTGTTAATAAACTTCAACGCCCCCAACCCTCAAGACCGGAAGAAATTCACTGATGACCTGCGGGAGTCCATTGCGGAAGTCCAAGAGATGGAGAAGCACAGGATAGAGTGTGAGTACCAGGGCTTGTGGACAGAAGGCCGAAACTTGCTGGCCACTGGCACTTGCCTCCCCATGTCAGGGCAGTGACTTCTCCTGAGCCCACAGAGATGAGATGTCCCTCAGTCTTTTCTGACCTTCCCTATGGCCACGTGATGGGGCAGTCTGTGTGCCCAGGCTGCAGGAGGCACAGAGGGGGTCCAATCCAGGACCCGCCCTACCTGTTGCATGTCATATGTCCAGCAAAAGACTCTGGCTCTCTGGTCACCCCGTGCACAAGAGCCTGCAGAGTTCCCAGCTGGCCTTTCTGCACCTCGTCGTCTTCTGCATCAGGCTCAACCCACTGATGGGTCACACAGCCAAGGCCATCCTTGGCTGCAGGTCTACTCCCTGGAGGCACATGGGACTCCCTACTGCTGCCCCCTCTGTGGAAGGCCCTGGCTAATCCTTACTCATCTCCCAGACCTAGGCAAGTCTGTGCCTCCCTGTCCACCCCCGAGCCTGGAAGGTGACTGTCATTCCTGCAGGTCACAAGGCCCTCTGGCCTCCCTAGCCTTCCTCCTGGGATCTCCTTTCTGCTCCTTTGTCCAGGGTGGCCATCACACCCTCTTTCCCAGAAACAACCCTTCCCCATTCAAGGCAGATGGTGGCTCAGGACAGTGCTAGCTCCAAGCAGAAGGCCCCGTCTCGCACCTACTCTAGGCTGTGCTCCTCTCATCAGGCCACTCACCCTCTCTGTTCCAGCGGAGCTTGAGAAGCAGAAAGGCGTTGTGCGGCCCAGCATGTCCCAGTGCTCCAGCCTCAAAAAGGAGTCGGGCAATGGAACTCTGAGCCGGGCCTGCCTGGACGACAGCTACGCCAGCGGCGAGGGCCTCAAGCGCAGTGCCCTCAGCAGCTCCCTGCGGGACCTCTCGGAAGCTGGTAAGAGCTTGGCCTAGAACCACCTTCCTAGCCCAGCGCATGCAAGACCGAGGCAGGGCGTCTGCATTCGGGGCATGCATCACGCGGGGCGGGGCCTGCGGCGAGGCCAGTGTGGCATTTCCCCTGACCTCCACCAAAGCAGAGCAGCGTCTGACAGCACAGAAAGGGCATCCCAAAAAGATACAGGAAAACAGGACCAAATTGTGAAAAAGAAAGGCATTGTGTACGAATTAGCTGGGGAAGTCATCCCCATTTTCCCTTTCTTCTTCCAGGGGTTTTATTTACTCGTTTATTGATTTGGGAAGTCGCTCTAGCCCGGAGTGAGCCGGCGGCTGTGTCCCGTGCTCTCTGTGCGGCCGCGTCCCTGTGCTTCATGCTGATGAATGAACTTGCGCGGAACCCTCTAAGCTGTCTGGCGCCCCCTTGCCCACTGTCCCCGGTCTTGCTTTCCCTGCGGGGCCTCCTCTCCTGGGAAACCCGGGCCTCGTCCAGCCCAGAGGCCATTGAGCAGCGGCCAGGGCTGGCTCCGGGGTCCGGGAAAGCCCTGGTGGGAACTGTGATGTTGTGATTGTTTCTTTGTTTCTGTGTGTGTTTAATTTGCTGCCAGCTGTTTCACCCCCAAGCAAGCAGCACCCCTGAAACCGCCTGCATTCCTGGGGGTGGGGCACTGTGAGCAGCAAGGCTCAGGGGCTTTTGCCAGCAGCCTTGGCCCAGCCTCTCCCTCGTGGAGCAGGAGAGATAAGAGGCACGGGCCGGCCGATGGGTGCCTGCTCTTGCCGCTGCAGCCTGTGTTGCTGCTCAAGGAGTGTACAGGAGGGTGTCATACCCACCCTCAGCCCAACAGCCTGTCCACCAGTCAGTGAGCTTCTCCTGGAAGGGGCCCCGGGGGCTGCCTGGGGCTGCAATGGCCCAGCTTGTCTCGCGCAGGTCTGCCCTAGGAGCCTGGTGTGCCTCTTTTGGGAAGACCCCCTTCCTGGGGTTGCCTGCCCCACCTGCCCTGCCTCAGGACTCCCTCCTGCACCTGCCCATCAGCAGCCTTGCCTCCCCTCAGCTAAGTCCCTCTCAGGCCCTTTGGAGTCTGCCCTTTTTTTTAAGTTGGATTTTTTCCTTTGTTTTCGTTTTGTCGTTATCATTATTATTATTATTATTATTACTATTATTTGCCATAGTAAAAAAAATCAGAAATTCATTGCCAGTTGCCAGCATGAGGGTTGAACCCAGGGCTTCTCAACCTCGGCTTGATTGACATTTTGGGCCAAGTGACTCCTTGCTGGGCGGCCATCCCGGGCTTGGCAAGATGTTTACCGTCATTCCTGGCCTCTACTACTGGTTGCCGGTAATATCTTCCCTGTCATGACAGTCACTGATGTCTCCAGAAATTGCCAGGTGTCCCCTGGGGGGCAGAATCACCCCTGGTTGAGAACCACTGGTTTTCCCAGTGGCCTTGTGAAACACAGCTAAATGTCACTGGACTGCTTTGGGCCTCTGCAGGCTGTGGGCCGGGACCTCTGTTTGAGTTTGTGCAGTGTGGCGGGCCCTGCCCTCTCCCTCCCCTGATGAAGCTGTCCAGCCCCTCTCAGGCAGCAGCGGTTCTGCCAGAACCGAGGCCCTTGAGCCACATCCACCCCAGGGCCCAGAGGTCAGGACCCCAGCCGTCCACCCTCTACAGAGCTTGGGGGTCGGACAGCCACGTGCCGGGCCCACGTTCATGTGAGGGGTGAGCCCAGGGCCAGCTGCTTTCATGTAGTGTGACGATTGCTGTTGTCATTTAGGAATTCTGAGCTCAGAAGGACAATAGGGACTGAGACCCCGCCCTGGGCCTACCATTGAAACAAAAGCAGGAACAGATCTCAGAGACCCCCCCTGTACCCAGAAAAGTTTGGGGGTGAAGTGAGGTGGGGTTTGAGTCCAGGCAGCTGCCGAGACCCCAGGCTGGGGACAGGCCACCTGTGATCTCCCATCGGAACAGGTGGGTGCTAGCAGCCTTCCTGGGGAGGGGCAGGGCTGGCAGCAGGAGAGGTCAGATGTCGTGCTCTGGACCAGGTCGGGGCTGCAAGCTCCCCAGCGGCAGCATGGCCCCACCTCACTCACCACAGCCCTCACAGCACTGAGCCCGAAACACCACGATGAGCTTGTGGAAGAGGCAGGCCCGCAGGACAGTGTCCCCTCCATGGTTGGCACGTCACTGCTCCCAAAGCAGGAAACCCTGGGAGAGCTGTCCCAGGTCTGCACTTGATATCCATCCAGGAGAGGACATACCACAGACATGAAGCCAGGGGACTGATGAAGTAGCCGTAGATGGTGCCCGAAGAAACCCATCCTCAGGAGCCTCCAGAAGCCTCTATCATGCCAAGGGTTAGAGGGAAGGGGGCTAGCACCGGCCACACCGCAGTGCATTGCCTGGTGTCTCAGCCCTGGTCTTCCTTGGGCCAAGACTCCCCACCCGGTCCTCATTCCAGCGGCACAAGAGCCCTGCTGACCCAAGACCAAGGACCCAGCAAGGACTGTGGGAACAGGGATCAACCGAGTGGTGGTGGACATTGACCAGCGGCCCCCAGTGGCCCTCCTGCCCCTCCCTGGCCAAGCTGCCCAGCTCTGAGTCCTTACGGAGAGGACCTGCCTGCAACAGTCTCCATGTCCTGTTCCAGGGGAGCAGTGACAGCCAGCAGTGGTGGGTGGACAGAGCAGCACCCCTGCCATGTGTGAAGCGGGCCAGGGCCCAGAGAGGGTGGTGCTTCCTCTTGCCCTGGCCACATCCCTCCCCACCATGTCAGGCCCAGCAGAGAACATGGTGCAGCACGCAGATGCCAGAGTCAGACAGCCTGAGCTCCTCCCCCACCTCCGCCTGCCCTCTCTAGCTCTCAGACCCTGTGGGCCTGTTTCCCCAGCTGCAGCGAGGGAGTCAGCGCATGGAAAGCCTTTCAGGCGTGCCTGGCTCAGGCAGCGCCGGCCAAGTGTGCGTAGCTATCATTTCTGTTGTGGTCATTGACACTGAGCAAGGCTACCAGCATTGCTGAGGGTCACAGGACGAGTATCCGGTGGGCAGGAGAGTACTGCCATGTGACGTCCTGCCCTGACTCTGAGGAAGCTGCAAAAGTTGTGAAGAACCATCCTGGGAGCCCTTCAAGAAAAATGGTTCCAAGTCCCTCCAGACCCTGCCCAGGGCTGGCTTGGCCTGATCCGCACACGTGTGGCGTGAGCCACTATTCTTCATCAGCCTGTGAACCTGGGCAAGTGTGGGAGGCTGCGTATGCATGGGATGTCTGCACGGATTGCTATGGGCAGTTATGGTTGTGGGTGTACCTGTGAGCACAGGGCTCTGGGATTCAGCACAGAGGGAGCCCTGGGATCACCCTGCATCTCTTGCTGACCTGAGACATTGAGAAAGTGGATTGTAAGACATTCAGCATCACTCCAAAACAGCCAAGTAAAGAACTCCTAAGTGTTCGCCCAAGTTGAGCAGGGTAAGGAGGACCGTGTTTAACTCCAGGTGGGGACACTGTGTGGACCCCCAACCCCAGCCTTCAGGCCTGGCGCAGGTCGTGTCAGAAGCTATAGGCTAGCCAAAAGGAGTTGCCAGATACAGGCAGGGGAGGCCATCTCCCCTCTGCCCCTGGTTTTTAGTCAGCCAGAGGAGTCCCAGGCCTTAGAGGAGTGGGCTAGAGAGCTGATTTGAAAACCCTAGAGACAGTGGCGCTCTGTCCCTCCACATTTCCACATGGCGTCACAGTGTCCTGAGTGTCTGATGGCCGTGGCCACCCAAGAGGAGGGTGGAGGAGGGAGGCCATGTCCTGGGAGGCTGGACTCTACTTTGCTCCATGTCCCTGGACCACTGTGTTGGGCAAGAAGGGAAGAAGGGTCAGCCCCTCTTCCCACACTGGCTGAAAAATGAGGAAATGTGAGCCTCCTCTTTCTTCTGGTTGAGAATTAGGGCCAGGGTCCTACTTGGCTGTCCTAGGTCCTCAGCAACTGGTGTCAAGCCCTCTTGCCCTGATGTGCTGTGTGGCCCTTTCCCCATAGTGGTCTCTGAGGGCCACATCACACAAGCCAGA
The DNA here is from genome assembly GCF_003255815.1 of Theropithecus gelada. Taxonomy (NCBI): domain Eukaryota; kingdom Metazoa; phylum Chordata; class Mammalia; order Primates; family Cercopithecidae; genus Theropithecus; species Theropithecus gelada. Next base: position 51,893,270 of record NC_037669.1, read on the forward strand.
GCCACCCAAGGCCTTCTGCTGACCCCAACTCCCACCTGGGCCTCCGGTTTGGGGTCAGCAGGCAAGGCAGAGGGACTGGACTCCCCTGAGTCTGTGTGGCGATGCCCAGGCTGAAGCCATGCCAAAGCACAGCCCAGCACACTCAGAGGGCACGGGGAGGCTCGAAGCCCACAGCACTCCCTCCACCTGTCACTGGCTGGTGGCCCTGGGCTAGCTGGGAGGTGCAGTAACTTTCCCAGAGGCTGGGGATGGGACACAGTGGGGAGGCCCAGCAGTTGCTTCCTTCTCCTAGGGTCGTGGGCCCAAACGGGCCTGGGGTCCAGCTCTGAAGGCAGCGTGGCCAAGTTATCCAGCCTTAGAGGCGGCCGGGTGCGAAGGTCTGGGTGTGAACCCTGCTGCCTGTGAGAATTGGGCCTCAGCGTCCCCCTCTCTGACACGGACACAGTGGCGCGTATAGGGTTGACATGTCCAGCGCGGTGCTGAACACATGGCGATGCTGCCCAGATGGAAGCTTCAAGAATGTCAAGTGGGGAGGGCTGTTTCTCCCTCCCTCTTCCCATCCCCACTCCCAGCGCCCAGGCTGGCCCCTAAGGCCAGGCCGCTGTCATGCTCCAGGCTTGGTGTTCCTCAAAAATCCACGGAGAAATCCTCAGGAGGGACTGTGGAGGCTGGGCGGGGCCGGGCTGGGCCCTAGGCACCCGGAGCCAAGAGGAAGACCCGGCCTTGCTTTGACGGACCCCGCACACCGAGTGCCTACTGTGTGTCCTGCGCTGGGGCGCGACGAAGATGCTGGCAGAGACCTCCTGGCTTAGGGAAGGCTTTGTGGCCCCTTGGGGAATGGTGCCAAGCAGAGGAGTCCCAAGCTGGAAGGTGGTTTCCAGCAGCCCCCAACCCTGTCTCCTGCCCCTGGCCAGGGCACTGCACAAACCAAAACTGAGCTCCTGCGGGCAGCCGGGAGGAAGCGGGGATATGAAGTTGTTTCCTCTTCACCCTCAGTGCTCGTCCTGCCGAGGAGGTGGGGGCATATATGTGTGTGTGCGGATATACACATATATACAGCAGTCACTGAAGGTGGGCATGCAGGACCTGCCATGCTGTTTGCGGCTATGGAGAAGCTGCCCTCGCCCCTCCCCATTCACCCGAGTCAGGGGTGAACACACGAGTTGGAGGCATCGGGCCCACCTGTCCACATGCCTCAGCCCCAGGGCCCCTCTCAACAGACCGCTGGTCCAGGAGAAGGAGTATAAAATAGGGGCTGGTTTGGAAAAAAAAAAAAAAAAAAAATTTTTTTTTTTTTGCTTTTCAAAAACTTTATTTTGAAAATTCATTCCTGCACTGCTGCTGGCTTCCCCACTGAGCCCCTCCTCCGACCCCTCACACCTGGCTCCTGAGGGCAGGTGGGCCCGGCACCTGTGCCTGCTCCCAGCAGGGGTGCAGGCTCCGTGGCAGCAGCGTGGCGCCAGGCAGGCAGCGCCCCCAGCCTCATGTCCGCGTCTAACTTCTGGTATTGCATGTTCTGGGCAGGGAAGCGAGGGCGTCGCAGCAGTGCGGGATCGCTAGAGAGCAATGTGGAAGTAAGTAGGAAGCGCCTCCGTCCAGCTGGCTGTCCTGTGTCGCCTTCCCCAGTCCTCGGTTCATATCTGTTGTCCTGGTTTTTTTGGTTTGTTTGTTTTTTGGTTTTTTTTTTTTTTTTTTTTGGTTTTTTGTTCTTGTTTTTGTTTTTGTTTTTTTGCTCTTCCTTCCCCTGCTGCACAGAGACGCAGTCACCCGCTCCCTCCCTGCCTGCCTGGGACCCTGTGCATGTCAGCTTCTCCTGTGTTCCTAGAAATATCCATGCCTCTCACCGCTTGTTTTGGACTGAACAGTGGGGGTGGTTCTGAATTTTGTGTTTTGGTTTCTGCTTAACCCCATCACCTGTGGTCCCTGAGCATGGTTGACCATCCCCAGCTTCTGGCACCCCTGCCCGGGCCACCCGGCTCCCATTCATCCTCCACACTTGCTGTTGGATGTTTTTGCTGAACCCTTGACTTCCACGCCCACCCATCCCCATCGCTTTCTTCTTGGAGTTTGATTGCTGTGTGTCTGCGGCAGGACACCATGGAATTGCTTAGCTTGTGGGAGGAGGAGTGTCTTGAGAGAAAGAGAAATTCAGTGTGGATTTCATGATATTTCACTCATCCTCCGGCCATCTCTGTGTTACTGTTCACATCTCTACCTCAGCTTGCAGATCTTTTTCTGTTTCCTTCTTTTTCCTTGTTTGGTTTGCAGTAGGCAGCTGCAGTGAAATGCTTAGGCAGCCCATTCCCCCAGAGGACAAGGTTTCTGAGCCCCACCTGTCCCTGTCACCACCTCTCCCGAGACCTCAGGACCCACATGGGCGGAGCAGGAGAGCTGAGGGCCCTGTTTCAGCAGGAGCAGAGCTCCTCTTCCAGGCACACCAGCCCCTCTGCACTTGCCACACACAGCGCACAGACATCCCAACCCAGGGGTTCCGATCTGAAACCTCAGGCTGCTGCCAGGGCCAAAGTACTTGTCAGAATGAGACTGGAAGTCCTACTTCTGCTGCGGCAGTCAGAGAGGCGGGCCCCTCCCCTGCCCTCACCCCCGACTTTGGTCAAGGCCAGTCACCCCCAACTGCCCTGCACTGTAGTGAGAGGAGGTGGGGCCCAGTCCAGCTTCACTCAGCCCCACCCTCTGGCCAGCAAGTTGAACTAAAGCTTAGCAGTCAGTGGGTGAATTTTTACATTTAAAAAAAAAAACATTCTGACCTAAGTGCTTGAAGATCTTTTAATTTTGATTTCTATGAATTTCCTTTTTAGGGGTCCATCATTAGCAGTCCTCACATGCGCCGGAGAGCTACATCAACACGAGAGTGTCCATCTCGCCCACACCAGACTATGCCCAACTCATCTTCCCTCCTGGGCTCCTTATTCGGGAGCAAGAGAGGGAAGCCCCCTCCCCAGGCCCACCTGCCCTCAGCCCCAGCCCCGCCACCCCCTCACCCACCGGTGGTCCTGCCCCACCTGCAGCACTCCGTGGCTGGCCACCACCTGGGGCCCCCAGAGGGGCTGCCGCAGGCCCCTGTGCATGGGCATCACACCCAGTACTGCCACATGCAGCAGAACCCACCCCCCTACCACCACCACCACCACCACCACCCGCCCCAGCACATCCAGCACGCACACCAGTACCACCACGGCCCCCACGGGGGGCACCCAGCCTACGGGGCCCACGCCCACGGCCACCCACCGCTGTCCGCGGCCCACATGGGGCACACAGCGCACCACCACGGGCAGCCCCCTGCCCCGCCGCCCCCCACCAGCAGCAAGGCCAAACCCAGCGGCATCAGCACAATTGTGTAGACAGCCTGGGCAGGTGTCCCAGGTTCCCTGAAACAGCTGCACACCACACAGGGCACGCCCGGGGGTCGCCAGCCGCACACCAAACCCGGGGCACTTCTGTTGCCATCTCTCCCCTCTTCCCCTCACGGCCCAACTGGAGCCCCAGGAGCCCATAGGGCTGGTGTTGTGTGGAAGAAAGGTCCAGATTTAATTTAGTGTTGGCACCCCAAGCTCCGCTCACCTCAGTCTGAGGGATGGGTGGGCCTCAGACACCATCAGCCTTGAAACGGTGCCGCCAGCCAAGTAGATGTTGAACTGCCTCCCCCACTCCAGCTCTCAGCTCCCTGTGCCCTAATTTACATGCCTGTGAAAACCCAACCTAGAAAACGAAGAAATGAGATACAAAAACAGAGACAAAACAGACCCCAAAACTTGCTGCATTATTGCTCTTTTATTGACAATGGGCAAAAAATTAAGTAGACCTGATATGGTTGATGAAAATACGTAAGTAAACTTTATATAATATAAATATATAAATATATAAATATATATATATATATACTGTATAGGTAGTACTTGTGTGTGAAAGGCAGGCGTTTCAGTCCACAACATTAGCAATACCCACCTTACAAGGAGCTCCACTTACCTAGTAGGAAGACAGTACCTTAGCTGGGTGTGTGAGACAGTAGACCAAACCCTAAATGCTAGGAACAAATTCAGATACTTCATATTTTCATACAAAGAAGTCCCTCTAGGACTGGCTAAAATCTTTACACAATCATTACTAACTGTGCCAAGTAACATAGCATCTAACTGTTTAAAAAGTCCAGTATTGCTTTGTATAAATCCTTATTTTATTAACAGAATACTATCATAAATAGTATTATAATGCTCTGTTATTTCAGGTAAGCAAATAGCTAAACTGCAGTACACTCTACAGTAGCAACTCAGGACAGCTGGTTACGAGCTGGTTGTCTTAGGACATTGGTTACACAGATTCTTAGACACTTTAATGGCTGCGATAACTGTGAATCTCCATGATCCATGTTTCTTTTACGCGCATATGATTTAATGCACACTCATTCAGAGTCCTCCGAGAGGGGCACCCATACACGGCAGAAGTGTTCATCTCCAACATGAAAGTGACCAGCTCTCATCCTCGTCTCCCCAACACCATAACTTCCTCATCACGCCTCCAACCCACACCAGGCCGAAGCCCTCAGAGAGTGTTTTCACCAGGAACCACTCTCGAACCTGAAGGTTGACTTTAGCGTTTAGCAACCCAGGGCGGTGTGTGTGTTTCCTGTTTTGTTTTCTGAGTGGTAGCAGTGATCATCGTAATTCCATGTAGCCATGTGCTAGCAGAACCCCTGTGTCATCACCGTGGCCCGTGTGACCCCAGCCGACGAGTGCCCGGCGGAGCCCCCGCTGCCTTCCCATGGTCCAGTGAGCTGCCAGGGCATCACATGACTCTCAGCTGTGCTCTTGTCGCTTCTGTGTTGTGGTGACACCATGCGCTCCCCGGGCCAGACGCTGCACGTGGCGGGTCTGTGCCCAAGTCACCCACGGGCCATACTTTGTAGTTTCAGCCTTTCGAGCCACTGCAGCCGTCAGTGCTGTGCTCCTAAGCCATGGGACCCGAGGACTGCCCCCCGGCGCCTGTCCAGGCGGAGGCCCTTTCAGAAAGGGCGAAGCTCACGCCTGACTCTGCGGGCCGTGGGGCCGCGTGCTCGGTGGACAGCGTGGTGAGCCGTGGCCGGACGGCAGGAGGAGAGGGGAGCCCCCTCTGGCTGTGTGTCACCTTGGCTGGCTGGCTGGCCAGGGTTTTGCTGATTTCCCTCCTCACATCCCTCCCCTCGCTCATATCATTGAGATCACCGTACCAGCAAATCTGCAAACCAAGCACTTTGTTAATCTCCACAGAGAGCAAATACAGCAATCTAGAGTTTAGCCTTTTTAAAATTAAGTGTGACTTTAACCTGCCCACCTGTGTCCTCCCATCGGTGTGGCATTTCTTTCTTTGGTGTCTGCTCAGAAAGAAACAGCATGGGAGCATGTGATTGGGTCCAGGCTAGGCTGTGGGGGAAGCGCCCTGGTGTCCCCAACTCCTCAATTCTTGGGTCTTTTTTAAAAGCCAGGCTCCCTAAAGCACTCTTTGTCTCGCAGTTTTGAGGAGGTTGTTCTGACCTGGAAGCGTTAAACTGCTGCATGTCATCCGGTGTCAGCTGTGAGGCCGCGCTCTGCGGATTGTACATTTGCAAAATGTATTGGTGTGACCGTAGACACATCGTTGAAGTAAAGCGATCACATATTGAGTATGTCAGCTTTTCTCACCCTCTTCTGTGCCAAGGGGACAGTCTCACTGTAACCTTTAGGTTGTTCCAGAAAAGATTCAGGCCGTTTGGCATAGAACTGCTCTTTCTGAAGGGCAGCACTAATGAATAGCAACAGACAGTAAACCCTAGGAGGGGCTTTCCAGAAACTCTCCCTCTCCATCGCCATCCTGCAAGCTCCACAGCCTCGGGCTGCCAGCCTCTGGCGCTGTCCTCAGTGTGTCCTGGAGCTGTGCTGGGCAGCAGGCCTGGGCCTTGCATAAGGAGCTGCTGGAGCCCACTGAGCCCCTCCTGGGGTTTCCAGCCACACTGTGTGCTCCTTCAGGCCAGTGAGGTTTCATCCTATTTTATTTGCAAGCTTATCAAAAGTTTGTGGAAGATACATTGTTGGATTCCGGAGGCTGGAGTCATTCTGCTGCCCACATCTTGTTTGGGAAGCGAAAGCTCCCAGTGAGCTGGTGTCCCCATGTGTCTTTCGTGGGACTGTCCCCTCTCGATCCCCACCTGTTACTGCCATAGCTTCGGGGTCCTGTCATCACGTCCCACGGGAGGGGAGGCAGAAGGAGGCCGAGGGCCCCAGGATGTCTGCCTGGTCCCTTCTCACTGTGAGGACACCCTCGGCACACCTTTCTCAAGTCACACAAACTATTGTAGTTACATACAGAATTGCTGACAGGAGCAGGAGACGCTGAGGGAAACAGCTGGCAATGTGACAAAAGTCTTTCCTGGGACAACAATCAAATCATGTATTTGTATTTTTTTAAGTTTACCAATGAATTGTACAACAATGTAAAAATAAAGTTCATCCTAATATGATGTGCACATCTTGCTTAAAAACGTCTTCAGCATCCAGTGCAGAGTGATGTTTCCCTCACACACTGCATGCAGCACGAGCCTCTTGTTTTTCTTAACAATGAGCTGAAAAGACAGCAGATGTTCACAGCTGATGCTGGGCGTTGACTCAGCTCCACGGGAAGCTCTGTGCCCGCAGGTAAGCATGCACAGTCTTACAGTTCTCCTTGTAAAATATCATCACCCTTCCTGCCTGAGAAACGAGTGCATTTGTATTTTATATAACAACAATAGTCAAGGCAGCATTGCAACACTGAGCAGGGTGAGGTGGGGGTGCTGAGCACAGGACAAGTGGGAGGAGGCCTGCCCTCCAGTCAGACGCATCCGCGTCGCCCTTCTGTGTGCAGTCACGTTGAGACTGCACACAGCATGCGTCTCCTCTTGGGAGATAACTTTTGCCTCTGAGTTGTTTTAAGCAATTAGAATCAGGTCCTGAATCCCCAGACTGTTCAGAGACTTCAAGGGACACCTCCCTCACAAGAAACCTGGCACCCCCACTGTGTACCTGTGGGAGGGAAGGAGTGCGTTTGTGTTCATCTGCATTCTGTTTGTCAGTGGTAACAGACTCTATCAATGTAAAACCATGGTTGTGATCATGTGGGGAAATCAAATAAATCCTTTGAAACTCTCGGATTCTCAGTTTTTCTGAAAAGTCCAGAAGTTGCCCTGTTGGCCAGACCCAGATCTCCAGCTGATGAGTTTCTCCATTCCTTGTCATGACTCTGGGCACTCACTTTCCTTGAAGACATTGGACTGACTTGACTTTGAGGACACTGATACAAAACTTAAAATAAAGGGACACATCACAACCAATTGAAGGTTTCAAAGGTATTTATAATTTCTAGCAACTTTTTTTTATTTATATTTTTATTTTTTTGAGACGGAGTCTCGCTGTCACCCAGGCCGGAGTGTAGTGGTGCCATCTCAGCTCACTGCAAGCTCCGCCTCCCGGGTTCATGCCATTCTCCTGCCTCAGCCTCCCGAGTAGCTGGGACTACAGGCACCCACCACAGCGCCCAGCTAACTTTTTCTATTTTTACTAGAGACGGGGTTTCACCGTATTAACCAGGATGGTCTTGATCTCCTGACCTTGTGATCCACCCGCCTCGGCCTCCCAAAGTGCACACACCCTGGCGCCTTGCCCAGTGCCTGTCTCTGCAACTGGGAGTCCATCCATTTTACAGACCATTCAGGGGCCCTGCAAGAGAAGCTGGGTACAAAAATTCCCTGAAATACCCAGTTCTGCCTCGGTTTAATTACAGGCATGAGCCACTGTGCCTGGCCGTATTTCTAGCAGCTTTCAACAAATGATGGTCCCCTCATGGAGTAAGAGGGGATGAATTCTATTAAACGTTGAGGTACACTAGTTATGACTTAGGGAAAAACAAAATACCCAGTGGCCCAGTCCCCAGTGAAGATGGATGATGACATGAGGTCAGAACAGCCTGCTTTTCCATGTTAGCTAATGTCATGTGCAAAAGCCAAGATGGTAAAGTCATTCTCCTGGAAGGAAGAGGCCTGTGAGGGTGTAATTGGCTTCTATGATTTCTCCTTTCCTGGCCAAACATAGTTTCTGAGAACACCACTTTAAAGTTTCAGTGCACGGGATAAAATGAACTGGCAGATCTAACTAGTGAAAAAGTTACTTTTGGTGACCAAAACGAGCTCTGGCCCTCCCACTGTACAGCACATTCTGATTGAAAGATGTTCTCACATGGGCCGCCTCTTCCAGTCTCATTCATAGCTGCTACTGGCTCATCCAGACTGAAACCAGGAAACCAGCCATTTCAGTGCACACACCCTGACGCCTTGCCCAGTGCCTGTCTCTGCAACTGGGAGTCTATCCATTTTACAGACCATTCAGGGGCCCTGCAAGAGAAGCTGGATACAAAAATTCCCTGAAATACCCAGTTCTGCCTCGGTTTGATTTTTGCGATGCAGATCTGTAGCCCAGGAGCTGCTGGAGGTAGATGAGCTAGGCCGGGGCTCCGAGGCAGTGATCTTCTGGGGATTGTGTTTGTCTCCCCCTGCCCTGAGATTGTGAGCTGCATGATCTGCCTCCGTGTGTCCAGTCAGCCCCAGTACTGGGCTTGTCAGCATGCATCTATCTGAAAATGAATAGATGGCAGGGGTTCAGGTCACACTACCACCAGCAGCTGGTCTTTGAGGGCACTGATCATTGACATTATTAAATGTATGGAAACGGTTTGCCCTACCGCGCCACCCCTCCCCCGCCCCGCACAACTTCCCTTGACACTGAGAAGTCTGACTGGGAGACACCTGCCTCAGACCTTGAGATCATGGTTCTTCCTCCTCCCTGGCTGCACATGACTTCCGTGCCACCGAATCCCAGGAACATGTTTAGTCCCTGCTTCACCTGACCCCTTGGCAGCTGTGACTGTTCGTGTCTGCCTCCTTGAAACGCTGGTTCCTGGGCACCTCTGGGCCATGTGCCCTTTCTGCTCTCTGGAGACTCCTTCACAGTCTCCTGTGCAGGCCAGTCCTCCTCCATGGAGCTCGTGTGTGGCTTAGGTGAAGTCCAAGCCCTCTTCCTCCCTTTCCGCTCTGCTGAGGCACCCTCACACAAGCCCAAGGTTTCAGTCCACCTTCTCCATGCCCCTGGCTTCCACATGTCATCTGCAGCCCAGACCTCTACTCTGGGCACCCATGTGCCCTTGGTATTTCTGACAGCCCAGCCCTGCAAGCCCTCCATGACCATGCTCTTTCATTATATAGCCCCATGCAGCAGAAACCTGGTCCTGTCCTCTGTTCCCTGTCTTGGCGAATGACATCATCATTGACTTGTTTAAACTGGGACCTGGGTTTGCTGGTGTCCCATCCATCTTTCCCCAAACCCTCTTGATTTGTGCCTCCTGCTGCTTCTAGAATCCATCTGAGTCTCTTCACGTCTCACCCCACTGCAGGCCCTCATGTGTCTCTCCTGGACTAGAGCTCCCTGCCTTGGCACTGGCCTTCCTGGGGGGACCCCTGTCTATTCCCCATGTGGGTCTTGCTCTGTTGCCAAAGTTGGAGTGTGGTGGTGCAATCACGGCTCACTGCAGCCCTGATCTCCTGTGATCCTCCCACCTCAGCCTCCTGAGCAGCTGTGACTACAGGGGCGCACCACCGTACCTGACTAGTTTTTTTGTTTGTAGAGACAGGGTTTCACTATGTTGCCCAGGCTGATCTCGAAATCCTGGACTCAAGCGGTCCTCCCGCCTTGGCCTCCCAAAGTGCTGAGATTACAGCTGTGAGCCACTACACCCAGCTGCCTAGCCATGGAGTCATTTTTTTTAATGGCTGTTGCCCTTAGGAGGAAAGAAATCCCATCCTTCACATGGCCCCTGCCTGCCCCTCAACAGTCACATTCCCCTCACATTCCAGCCATACCAGCCTTGATTGTTTTGTGACTGTTCATGCATGTCCTTTGACAGTAAAGGTCAAAAAGTCAAGATAGTGTCTGTCTTTGTACACGCTGTAATCTCAACATGGAGCACAAAGTAGATTTCCTAAGTGAATGCCTTGGGAGCACAGCAGGAAATGTGCTACAATGCACGACGCCATGTGGCAGCAACATGAGATGAGGGCCCAGGAACATGGGTGGGGACCATGCTGGCAAGGCCCTGGGGCCTGCTGGCATGCCTTGTTAAATAAGTAAAAATTGGGGCAGTGGTTGGAGGCTTTTAGACATGGTGTTTTAACTTATATCAAGTGTCTTTTGACATGTATTTAATCTAGTGAGAATAGATTGATGAAAAACAGAAAAAAAATGTCCCCACAGTCTCACTATCTCAAATCACGTATAATTGAGTATGTGACCAATTGTTCTTCCATCGTCCCTCCATGCATATTTCTCAGTCACCTCGTTCACATCTCTGAAGTGCTTCCCAAACAGTACTGTCAGTGTTGCTTGGTGCCCCATGTGGAAAGTGTCATCCGTCACACACCTCTAGGGAACGATGCATTACACGCAGTTCAACGCGTTTCTTTCTGCTGGACCTTTTAGAGCCTTTGGAAAAGATGGTGTGCATATATGAATCAATCTCTGAACGATAGCCTGTGCGTTCTACAGAATACAGTTCACTGACACTGTGTGTGTGTAAATGCTATTTTTTCCCCCTTAATCTATTGTGATGAGGCAGTGGAAGACTCAACCATTTATAGTATCTGCATAACATTCCACCTTACGGATGTCCCATAACATGTTGCCATGCAGATAGTGTTGTGTTGGTGAACAAGGAACAAACGGAAAGAAATAATCGAGTTTCTGATAGAGTTGGTGATTCTGGTGAGGACTGGAGCCCAGAGAGGGGAACACCATGGTTCGACCACAGTGCTGAGTTCCTGGGATGACCATGGACCCCGTTTTGGTGCTGCTGGAGGCCAGGTGTCCCCTGAGATGCCTCTTAGCTCAGTGCATTCAGTTCAGTGCCCACTTTTCAAGAGACCCCATCTCACCGCTCAACCCAGAGCAGGCCTGTGATAAAGACCTGGGGGCTGCTGCTTGCAGCCATGGGGTGAAGGTCGCCCACCCTCATTTCTAACGTGGAGCTTCAGGACTTTCAAGGCCCTCAGGGAAAGCTTTTCTTCCTATTGTTCCTAACCACACCCCATCCCCACCTCCACGTTAAAGTGTTCCAATTAAATCTGAAAGATAGGACCTGAAGCACTTTGTCATTTTCCATGTAGTTAATAGGGAAGAACACATTCTAAAATAAAAATACCAGAGGACAATACCTGAATTGGAACCTCTTCTCACATCTTCTGAGAACTTTTCAAAGAAGAACAAGGAGGGGCCAGATGCTGTAACTCACCCCTGTAATCCCAGCCTGGGCAACATAGTGAGACCCCCATCTCTACAACATCAAAACATGAACCGGGCATGGTGGTGCCTGCCTGTGTTCCCAGCTACCCTGGAGGCTGAGGTAGGAGCACTGCTTTAGCTGGTGAGGCCAAGGCTACGTGAGCCATGATCACCCCACTGCTGCCACAGAGCAAGACCATGTCTCCAAAACAAAGAAACAGAATCACCTATAGCTGTCAGACCTACACTGTGTTTGGGAAAGAGTGAAAACCCACAAAATTCACTCAAAGGTCAGTGGGAAAATAAACATCTTAGAGCAGCAGAGTTGACGTAGAATCACTTGCCATTGCCAGGGTGGGGTGCAGGGGCAGGGGGGATGCACAGCGGGAGGGGATGAGGGGGTCCTCATGGAAGTTCTGGGTGGGGTGTAAGGGTGGAGTGTGCACAGCTGGATGGGGTGGGGAGTCCCCATGGAGGTCCTGGGTGGGGTGCAGGGGCAGGGGGGATGCCCAGCTGGAGGAGGTGAGGGTCCCCTTGGAGGTCCTGGGTGGGGTGCAGGAGTGGGGGGGTGCACAACTGGAGGAGGTTGGGGATCCCTGTGGAAGTCCTGGGTGGGGTGCAGGGGTGAGGGGTGCACAGCGGAAAGGAATGGAGGGGTCCCCATGGAGGTCCTGGGTGGGTGCCGGGGCAGCCAGAGGGGATGCATAGCAGGAGGAAATGGGTGGTCCCTGTGGAGGTGCAACGCACGGAGCAGGAGGAGGGAGCCGCCCTGAGGGGAGAAAGGTGACCTGCTAAGCAAGAGCTACAGGAAGCACCTGGACAGGCCATCGGGCCAGAAGCACCTCGAAAGGGTGTCTGGGAGCTTTGGTGATGAAGGGCAAGAAGGAAGCAGCTAAGAGAGGGGCCTCATCACAGAGATGCTGTCAAAGATTCACCAGGCCCACCTAAAAATATCTTTTATTACGGGAACTGCATTTCACCTTAGCAGCGCAAGAGGGCATGATTGCACTAGCAAACCCAGAAAAGCACCCGCGCGTTTAAAAAACGGGAAGAGAAAGGGAAAGGCAGTCAGCCTATCCGCTGCTGCACTGTTAGCAGGTGAGAGTCGGGTGATTTTATTGCAGCTGACAGTGCTCAATAATAGCACAAGGTCAGTTAGGAAAAGCGGGCACCGTGGGCATTAGTGGAAGGTGCTATTACCAAGGCAGCCCTTGTGATGGCTCATTATAGCAGTCAGCTTGACTAAGCTAAGGGATGTCCAGGGAGCAGGGAGAGCGTGACTTCTTGTGTTTCTGTGGGGGGGTTTCTGGAAGAGCTGAGCACTTGACCCCCCAGGGGGACTGACTGGGGGCCACCCGCGCCAGTGTGAGTAGGCCTGCTCCAATCGGCTGAGACCCAGATGCAACCAACAGGTGGAAGGAGGGGAAATTTGTTCTCTGCTTGACCTGGGACATCCACCTTCTCCTGCCCTTGCGTATGAGAACTCCAGGTTCTTGGGCCTCTGGACCCCGTGTCTTAAATCAGAAGCCTCCAGGTTCTCAGGCCTGTGGCCTGGGACTGAGAGGGACACCACCGGCTCTTCTGGTTCTTAGGCGTTTGGAGTCGGACTGAATTGCACCACGGGCTTTCCGGGTCTCCAACTTGCCACTGGCATACCCTGGGGCTTCCTGGCCTCCAGAAGGGCATGAACCAATCAATTCCCACAATAAATCCCCTCGTGAGTGTGTGTGTGTGTGTGCGTGTGTGTGTCCTATTTGTTCAGTTTTCTCTGGAGAACACTGACTAATACAGCTCCAGAACAAAAATAAAGCCTTCCTAAATACAGAAAAAAATAACCAAGCCAAAAATGGGGAGGGAAACAGACCGCAGTCTTCAGATTGAAAGCCACACGAGGACACCACACTCCACACAGTGAATTCACAACGGCAAACAACCTTCCAGAACAAACCGAAGACACTAGCTACATCAAAACGCAAGTGTGCCAGTTCCAGCACTTTGGGAGGCTGAGGCGGGCGTATCACGAGGTCAGGAGTTCAAGACTAGCCTGACCAACATAGTGAAACCCCGTCTCTCCTAAAAAAAAAAAAAAAAAAAAAAAATAGAAAAATTAGCCAGGCATGGTGGTGTGTGACTGTAGTCCCAGCTACTCAGGAGGCTGAGGCAGGAGAATGGTGTGAACCCAGGAGGCGGAGCTTACAGTGAGCCGAAATCGCACCATTGCACTCCAGCCTGGGCGATAGAGCCAGACTCCATCTCAAAAAAAACAAAAAACAAAACAAAAAAAAACACGCAAGTGTGCCTAGCTCCCCCGCTAAGAAAAAGGTCTTTGAAGACCTTTCTCTTCACCACACTAGTTCTGTGCGGCAACCCCAAAGTGTACAGGAAAAAACCACTGATTTATCAGCCCGCATCTGCAGATGCACAGGGTTCCCCTGGTCTAGAACTGGGTCAGTCTGAGCCGTAGCGGGTCTAGGACTGCTCCACATATCCCTCATTCTCCTGACTGCACCGGTCGAGGCCTGTCCTGGTCATGGCAGTAGGCTGGAGTGCAGGAGCATGAGCCTGGCCCCAAGCACATTGCACACCTTTGCTCACGCCAGGCACACCACAACCCCATTGGCCACTTTGCTCCATGCCCAGCCCAGCGTCAGAGGGTATAGAAGTGTTCCCTGCCATAAACAGAGTCATGGCTAGGGTATGGACTAGAAATGCATTCCATCTACCCCAGACCACAAAGCAAAACCCACCAACTCTCTGCCAATATGCTAAAGGGACACTTAAGAGAAAAATTCAGAAAGGCTAAAGGCTACCCATAAAGACGTGCACGGAGGGGCACAAGCTAATGAAGCGCAATAAGGGGAGGAAGCAAGTTACAGTCTTGATGTGTGACAGGGTAGAAATCAGCCTTAAAAACAATGTGCAAGAGAAGATGACTCGATAATGCTAGAAGCTACAATTCCCAATGTAGACATGACAGGAATATCTATGTGCTACATAAGACAATAGCAGTCTTCAAAAAACCAAAACTACAGGATAGGTAGGAAGAAATAAAAACACATTCGTAAAGGTTAACATTGCCACTCTGAATCCAAGATAGGTTAAGAGGCCGAAATGAAATGATCTAGAAGCTTTCAGTTTCTTATGAATGTGATACCAAGCATTGCGCTTCAATAACAGAGAAAATACCTTTCTGAGCTCCCTTGGAATGTTTTTGGAAACTTGCCACATATTAAGGCACAAGGGAAACTTCAGTAATTCCACAAGGCAGAGAGAATCTAAACATATTCTCTAATCACAGTACAGTAAAACTAGAAATTAATTAAAGACTCAAAAATTCCCTACTGGAAATGTTATTAACTCTATTAAATTACTCTTGGATCAGAGGACAAATACAAACCACAACCATAGAATTTGTTTAAAATGCTAAAAACGTGTATCAGAATCCATGGTGCAATTAATGAGGCAAAGAAAATTACCTCCAAAATGAAAAAGAAACATCAAATGCAAAATTAGGAAAAGATTAAACAAAGGAGAAACAGTTGCAAAATAACAAGCAAGGCTGGGTGTGGCAGCTAATGCCTGTAATCTTAGCACTTTGGGAGGCCGAGGCGTGCACATTGCTTGAGACCAGGAGTTCGAGACCAGCTTGGCCAACATGGTGAAACCCCATCTCTGCTAAAAATACAAAAATTAGCTGGGCATGGTGGTGTACACCTGTGATCCCAGCTACTTGGGAAGCTGAGTCAGGAGAATCGCTTGAACCTGGGAGGCGGAGGTTGCCATGAGCTGAGATAGCACTTCAGCCTGGGAGACAGAGTGAGACTCTGTCTCAAGAAAGAAAAAAAAAAAGCAAAAATCAGAACAAAGAAATAATAAAGCTTATGGACAAAAAGTTGATCTTGGAAAAAAAAAAAGAAAATAGACAAACCTCTAGCTAACCAAACCAAGGTGACAAGAAAACAAAACACTAAAAATGAGAAACCAACACAGGACTAAATATTGAAGTGGAGAACATTTTTTAGAGTGATGATACTTTGAATGACTTTATGCAAATAAATTTGGAATGAATAATTCCCATGAGAGAAATAGAAAATGTAATCAACGGCTTAACTGGCCCATTTTGTTTCACAGAGAATTCTTCTGACCTTCACAACCAAATAATTTCACTGTTATGTAAACTGTTTCTGATCACAGCAAAGGAAGGAAAACTTTCCAGTGATTTTTTTTTTTCTTTGAGATGGAGATGCACTCTTGTTACCCAGGCTGGAGTGCAATGGTGCCATCTCAGCTCACTGCAACCTCCGCCTCCCAGGTTCAAGCGATCCTCCTGCCTCAGCCTCCCGAGTAGCTGGAATTACAGGCATGCGCCACCATGCCCACTAATTTTGTATTTTTAGTAGAGACGGGTTTTCTCCATGTTGGTCAGGCTGGTCTCAAACTCCCAACCTCAGGTGATCTGCCTGCCTCAGCCTCCCAAAGTGCTGGGATTACAAAGGTGAGCCACCGCACCTGCCTCCCAGTGTTTTTTATGCAGTGATTTTGGCAGTGTTTTCTAGACCTGATAGAAGTTACATAAATACAGCGCTACATGTCACCAATAGAAAATTGTGAATCAAATCATATCAAACATCTAGTGGTATATTCCATATAAACTAATATACCTCATGACCAAATAGCATTTTACATCAGGAATGCAAGAATTGTTCAATATTAGGAAATCCATCATCTTAACTAAAATAAGAAGAAAAACCACATGATCATTTCTCTGGATGACAAAAGGGCTTCAACAAAATCCAGAACAAATTCCTGGTACATAAAACACTTAAATAAGTGGATTCTTTTTTGGGAATGATAGAGAATATCTGAGTTCAAAAGCCAGCATTTAATTGAATGGAGAAACAGTGAATGCAGTCTGTGCAAATCAGGGAAAAGACATGGTAAGCATCTTCACTTCTCTTCAACACTGTGTTGAAGGGTTCAGCCAATGCAATCAGATCCAGTTAGAGGCATCTGAATCAGAAAGGAAGGGGTGAATTATTTCCTTCTTTTTCTTCTTCTTTTTTTTTTTTTTTTTTTGAGACAGGGTCTTGCCCTGTCACCTAGGCTGGAGTTCAGTAGTACAGTCACAGCTCACGGCAGCTTCAGCCTCCTGGGCTCAAGTGTTTCTCCTGCCTCAGTCAGCCCAGTAGCTGGGACTACAGGTGTGTACCACCACCCCCGGCTAATTTTTTTTATTTTTAGTAGAGATGAGTTCTTGCTGTGTTGCCCAGGCTGGTCTCAAACTCCTGAACTCAAGCGAACCTCTCACCTCAGCCTCCTAAAGTGCTAGGATTATAGGCATAAGCTACTGTGCCCCACCAAAGAGGCAAATTATTTATATTTGCAGATGACGTAACAGCATTTCTGGAAATCCCAAGAAATCAATGAAAAAGTTAAGGCACAATGAGGAAACTCAGCAAGATGACTGAAAAGCACATTAATATATATGAATCAATAGACATTAATATATATGAATCAATAGACATTAATAAGTTTAAAAGAATAATAAAAGGAAAAAAGGAATGCATGTACAAGATAAAATTTTTACAAAAGATACATAGGAGCTGGGCATGGTGACTCACACCATAATCCCAGCACTTTGGGAGGCTGAGGCAGGAGCATCACTTGAGTCTAGGAATTTGGGACCAGCCTGGGCAACAGAGGGAGACCTCATCTCTCCTAAAAATAAAAAACATTAACTCGGCATGGTGGCTCATGCCTGTAGTCCCAGCTACTTGGGAGGCTGAGGCAGGAGAATAGCTTGAGGCCAAGAGGTTCAGACTGCAGTGAACCATGATTGCACCACTGCACTCCAGCCTGGGTGACAGACCACGTCTCAAAAAAAGGAAAAAGATAACTAGGAATAACTTCAAAAAATAATGACAATACAAGTGAGGAAAAGATTAAAACACTGAGAAAAATACAGAGTTTTAAGATAACACAATTTAACACACAGAGGTCAATACTTCTCAGTTTTTTTAAAAAATGGAGCTAGTCAAGATTATTTTAAATTCCTATTTTGATAAGGCAAGACTCTCCGGGAAAATCGTTCTTTCTTTGTGTGTTTGTTTTTAGGGTTAGTGGTACATCCAGACATCATTGCAGCACACTAGAAAGCTTCTGTCATTAAACCTGCCGTATTGGTATGTGCAGACTCAGACGAGCTGAACAGAATGGAAAGTCCAGAAACAGACTCCATAAAATGGAAACTTAGGATACAGTAAAGATGGTGTGACAAATCACTGGACAAAAGACAGTCCCCTAAATAAAAGGGATGACAGTTATCTTTTGCTACAAAGCCAAACACCGCAAAACTTCCTGGCTTAGAACCACAATAACAGTTGTTTCTTATCAGACTCAGGGTTGCTTGGGCCATTCCTCTGGTCCCGAGGCTCGGTCTCATTGGAGAAGGAGTGGAAGCAGCCCTTGGAACGGCGGAGAACGTGGCAGTTGCCCCACAAGGCAGTTGCTGCAGCCAGCAGGCTGGGGCTGGTAGGCGTGGGAGTGTGAGACAGGACTGGCAAGCAGGATGTCCCTTGGGTGCTGGCAGACAGGGCACTGCATGTGGGAAGTCACTCCCATGGAACCCTGCCTGCCCACGGCAGCTGCAAATGGGAAGAGAGGGCTGCCCAGTGCAACCATGAGGGTCGCCCTTCTTCCCGCAGCACCCCCAGTGTCACCTCTGCTAACTGGCAGAGGAGAACATTGACAAAGTCCAATGCTATGATCACAGAGCAAGGCGGTGAACAATGGCTTTCGAGCTGAGAAACAAAATGGCTCTAACCCAGCTATCATAGGACACTGAGCTTCCACCTGCACCTTCCACGCACATGTGAAATTCAGAACAAGCAAGCAGCCCTGTGTTTCAGCCTCCCAAGATACAGCCATACTTCAGACCAAGAAGGGGTTTCTCACACCCTGCCCACAATGAGGCACAGTCCCTCAGTCACTGTGTATGCGGGGCTCTGAGTGACTCCTCAGGTTCCATCACAGCGCTGCTGAATATTCTGTCCCCTGAAGACTAAATTGTAATGTTACCCATTGACACCTGTATAGAAAGTAAAAAAAAATGGAAAGAAGGAAATAGCACAAACCAACTAACACGTGTGTGTAACCAGGAAAGTGAAAGTGAGTAAAGCTACTGCAGCCCTTCCTTTGCTAATGGAGGGCACAGCTGTGGGTAATGTCTGTGGCTTCCTTCTTCCTGAACCCATTCCATTGTCCCCTGCCCTCATACAGACCTGAGCTGGTCAAGTTTCTTTTTTAAAATTGGTTTTATAGAGACAAGCTCTCTCTCTGTCACCCAGGCTGGAGTGCACTGGAAAAATCATGGCTCACTGTAACCTTGAACTCCTGGACTCAAGTGATCTGCCCACCTTGGCCTCCTAAAGTGCTGGGATTACGGGCATGAAGCCACTGCACCTGGCCTCAAGTTTCTCCTATCTGTGTTGTGACTCAAACCATCATTCATAAGTACTCTGATTCTTCAACTGTCCTGCCTTTTTTGGTTGCTAGAATTTCCCATGAGCCATTACCACTGGGTATGGAAATACCAGAGCAGCCCCCGGGTTCTTGTCCCCATTGCGTAGCGAAGCCTTGGTGACTGGGCTCAATCTCTCCAGCCAGTAGGGAACCCTTTTGCCTCCCATTGCTTCAGTGGCCTGGGGAGCCCCAGATGGCCAGGGGAAAGTCTCATCTTCCAATGCACTGGAACCATTGCCAGATTTCCTCTGGGGAAGCATTCCCTTGTGGAAACTAAGACCTCCAAACAAGCAAAACTCAAAGTTTCTGGGGCAGGAAGCAAACATTCTGTGCAAGGGTTACTAGGTGTGAAGAGGAGCCCCTCCCACATGCACGCCCAGCTGCAGACCCCTGCTTGGGAGGAGCCAGCACGACGTGGTGGTCCCTGGTTCACAGCATGCCCCGCTCCCTGTGAGACAGAGCCCCGGCCTTCCAAGGCCGTGTCCCCAGGTGGCGCTGTGCTGCGGCTGCAGTGAGCCATTCCACCTCTACATTAGGCTGCTGCTGTCTCGTGATGGTGGATGGATAGGAAGACAAGTTATGGTCTGGATTTCTTTTTCTCCTTGGGGGCTTAATTCTAGGTTTTGAACATGTAAAGTACTTGTATGGCTCAAAAGTCAAAACCCGACGCAAAGGTATTTTCATCCCCTCCCCCCTTCTTACCACACCCCACAGAGTTCTATGCTCATCATTTTTGTGGGTTCCCAGGTTCATCGTGCCCTGTTTCCGCCTGCAAAATTAAAGGAAGATGTTCAGACACCATCGCCTGGCCGTTCATACACAAAACAGCTCGCGGTGTGTGCTGCCCCGCCTCCTGCCACTTCACTAATGGCCGCCCATTACCCATTACCCATTTATTGACGTCAGCTCCAAACCTCCCTGTCCTGCCCTCGCTGTGTGAGACAAGGCTGAACTCCGTGTCATGACCAGCGGGCCAGAGGTGCCCTTCAGCCCAGGTCTCTTCGCCGACCAGGCTGAAATCCTTTTGAGCAACCACTACACCAGCTCCGAGGTCAGGGTCTTTGGTGCTCCGGAGGTTCTGGAGAACTTGGAGGTGAGTGGCATCTGCATGCCTCAGGCCAGGCCGGAGTCAGGGGCGTCAGGAAGGCCCTGGAGGAAGAGGGAATGTGGCGTGGGTGTCCTGGGCCAGCTCTCTTTAAAATTTATTTATTTTTATTTTTTTATTTTTTTTTTTTTTGAGACGGAGTCTCGCTCTGTAGCCCAGGCTGGAGTGCAGTGGCCAGATCTCAGCTCACTGCAAGCTCCGCCTCCCGGGTTCACGCCATTCTCCGGCCTCAGCCTCCCGAGTAGCTGGGACTACAGGCGCCCGCCATCTCGCCCGGCTATTTTTTGTATTTCTTAGTAGAGATGGGGTTTCACTGTGTTCGCCAGGATGGTCTCGATCTCCTGACCTCGTGATCCGCCCATCTCGGCCTCCCAAAGTGCTGGGATTACAGGCTTGAGCCACCGCGCCCGGCCTAAAATTTATTTTTACAATTATAATTTTTAAATTGAAGTACTCTTTCCGTAGCACTATTGCTGTCTCTCAGGCTGCGTGATTGTATTAATTGATCCGACCTCTGCTGTTCTTCCCCAGCTATAAGTTGAGCTTGTGGGGGCAGCACTGAGAACCCAGAAAAGGTGCCAGTGAGCGTGTGGTGCGTGGCATGGCCGAATTCAGTGCAGGAGCATCCGCCACAGAGCAGGGAGGAAAGCCCTAATCCCTGCTGGGACAAGTCCCCTCTCTCCAGGCCTCACTTCCCCCATGACTAAGTCGTGGATTGGGGTTGGGGGGTGAATGATCCCTCAGGCCCGGAGCCTAGCAGGCTGGGAAGAGTTCTGGGGTGAGAGAACCAAGGAGTTCCTCGGCATTTCCACCTGCTCATCCTCCTGCCTTGCTGCAGCCAGCGTGACGGCATGTTCCCCCGCAGAGGCAGGGAATGCCCAGCATCACCGATGAGGGAGGAGGGCCGGCCCGCTGGCGGCTGCTGGAGACCAGCCATGAGCAGAGCTCGGGCTGTTGCCTTGGAGAGCTGGTGCTTGGTGATATTTCATGTTAGTTTAGCCTTTTTTTAAAGCAGCACTTGATTAGAATTGAATAAACTTGAATTTAATTCTGACATTCATATTGATTAGACCTTCCCTCAAAAAACACCCTGAGTACGTACAGGGCTTCCCGACTCTGCAGACTACATGCCGTCCATGAGCAGTGCCCAGGTGTCATTACCTGCCCATGAGGTGTGACCTGGGCAGAGGTCCCCACTTCATACCCTTGGGCCCCAGGAGGGAAGCCAGCATGTCAGGCTGAAGCGGGGGTGCTTCCAGAGATGGGCCATGCAGAGCAGCCCTCCCGCCTCGGGGTCCTGAGGCCCCACTCAGTGGTCCCTCCACTCTGCAGAATGTGCACCCCCGGCTCTGATGTCTCTCCCAGGTGAAATCCAGGTCCCGGCCATGCTGGCCTTGGTGAAGGAGAAGTCTCTTGGGTGGCCCAGCTTCATCACATACACGGTTGGCGTCTCGGACCCCGCAGCCGGCAGCTGGGGGCCTCTGTCCACTACCCTGACCTTCTCCAGCCGTGAGACTAACCAAGCCTTTAACCTCTCTTTTCCCACCTGTTTCCTCTCTCATCTCACCTCCCAAATAAAACTCTGTTGAGATTTTGACTGGAATTCATTTTTTTCTTCAAGCCCATTGTTTTTTTTTCTCATCGATTGCAGTTTTGTTGCAGCTGTTGCATTAGCCTGCTCAGGCTGCCTTAACAAAACTCCACAGCCTTAACAAAACCCCACAGCCTAGGCGGCTCCAAAACAGACGATTTGTTTCCTCACAGTTCTGGAGGCTGCAAGTCCGTGAGCAAGGTGCTGGCACATTTGGTTTCTGGTGAGGGCGCTCTTCCGGGCTCACAGACTGCTGTCTTCTCACTGTGTCCTCCCATGCCCTTTCCGCTGTGTGCACAGAGAGAGGATACATGAGCAAGGTGTCTCTGGTGTCGTGTCTTCTTTTTTGAGATGGAGTCTCACTCTGTTACCCAGGCTGGAGTGCAGTGGTGCCATCTTGGCTCACTGCAACCTCCACCCCCAGGGTTCTAGCAATTTTCCTATCTCAGCCTCCCAAGTAGCTGGGATTACAGGCGCCTGCCACCACGCCTGGCTATTTTTGTATTTGTAGTAGAGACGGGATTTCGCCATGTTGGCCAGGCTGGTCTCGAATTCTTGACCTCAGATGATCCACCTGCCTTGGCCTCCCAAAGTGTTGGGATTACAGGCGTGAGCCACCATGCCTGCCCTGGTGCCACCTCTTCTTATAAGGCCCCGTTCTTATAAGGACATGAATTCTCTCAGCTCGGGGCCCCATCTTGTGATATCATTTAACCTTCATTCCTTCCTTACTCCAGACACAGCCACCCGAGGGTTAGGGCTTCAGCACAGGAATTTTGGAGGAACATAAAAATTCCGCCCATGATACTATTTGAGGTCTTGTTTCAGTTCCTTCAGTAAGATTAATTGGTTTATTTTTTAGAGACAGGGTCTTGCTCTGTCACCCAGGCTGATATGCAGTGGTACAGTCATCCCTCACTGCAACCTCGAACTTCTGGGCTCAAGTGGTTTTACCATGATAGCCTCTTAAGTAGCTGGGACTGTAGGCACACCCAGGCTGTAACTGATTTATATAGGATCCTTTGCCTTTCATATTAAACGTATTCCTAGGTACTGATGGGAATGTAAAACATTGCTATTTATAACAGCTAAAAAGCAGGTACAACTCACATGTCCATCCACTGATAAGTGAGTAAACAAATGTAGTTTATCCGTGTATTAGAATATTATTCAGCTATAAGAAGGAATAAATTAATGACACTTGCTGCAACATGGGTGCTAGGTGAAGGAGGCCAGTTGCAAAAGACTGCATGTCATATGATTCCATTTCAATGAAATGTCCAGGCTGGGTGCAGTGGCTGATGCCCAAAACTGCAGCACTTCAGGAGGCTGAGGCAAGAGGATCACTTCAGGAGTTTGAGACCAGCTTGGGCAACATAGCAAGGTCCTGTCTCTACTAAAAGTTAAAAATTAGCTAGGCATGGTGGCATGAGCCTATAGTCCCAGTTACTTGGAGGATCCTGTGAGTCCAGGAGTCAGAGGCTGCAGTGAGCTGTGATTACGCCACTACACTCCAGCCTGGGCAACAAAGAGAGAATCTACCTCAGAAGAAAAAAGAAAACATTATTCCTAGGGAAATAAGCCTGACACGGGAGGACAAACATTGTATCACTCCACTCTTTGGAAGTACCTAGAACAGGAAAATTCATAACGACAAAAATAGAACAGAGTGGGGTCGAGGGAGTGGAGAATTACTCTTGAAGGGGCACACAGTTTCTGTTTGGGATGATGGAAAAGCTCTGGAAATAATAGTAGTGATGTTTGCACAACATTGTGAATATATTTAATGATGCTGAGATGGACACGTAAAATGGTAAATTTTACGTATGTTTGATACTTTTTTAATAAATAAAAAATAGGAAACTGCTGAGTGAAAAAAAGTCAAAAATCAATGAGTACCTAAAACCCATGAACTTGAAAATGAGGCTTTGCCTCACAAAAACCCCAGCTGCCTCTGCATCTGCCCCCTTCCCATGTGTCTCTGAGCCCCAAGCTGGTGGCCCTTTTGCTGTCAGCCCTCCCAGTGGCCGCGCTGGCCTTGGGGGCTCACCCAGATAGGAGGCAAAAGGATAGAAACCCAGGGCTCCAGGCTGGGCCCGGTGGCTCACGCCTATCTCAGCACTTTGGGAGGCTGAGGCGGGTGGATCACCTGAGGTCAGGAGTTCGAGACCAGCCTGACCAATATGGCAAAACCCTGTCTCTACTAAAAATACAAAAATTACCCAGGCGTGGTGGCACGCACCTGTAATCCCAGCTACTTAGGAGGCTGAGGCAGGAGAATCGTTTGAACCCAGGAGAGGGAGGTTGCAGTGAGCTGAGATCACATCACTGTGCTCCAGCCTGGGTAGATGACAAAGCAAGACTCCATCTCA
The DNA here is from genome assembly GCF_003255815.1 of Theropithecus gelada. Taxonomy (NCBI): domain Eukaryota; kingdom Metazoa; phylum Chordata; class Mammalia; order Primates; family Cercopithecidae; genus Theropithecus; species Theropithecus gelada. The sequence continues at coordinate 51,917,189 of NC_037669.1, forward strand.
AAAAAAAAAAAGAAACTCAGGGCTCCACCCAGGCTGAGAGCTCCTGAGTTCTGGTGCTGAGCCTCCTGAGTTTCTGGAACTTCAGGCTCTGAATCATGGTGGGGGCCAGAGATTTTTACTCAGTATGGGAGGACACATGAGTTAGGACTCATTTCTTGGCCCATAAGGCTATGCAAGCATCCCCTGGCAACTCCAGCCGGCTTTGCTGCTGAAGGAGGCTGTAGACAGAGAGTGCAGAGAAGCCACCCAGGCACCCTCCCTCCCCAGTGGAGCAGGGTCTGGAAAGTCAGTGGCCTTCCTTTCTTACCAACCTCAGTCGCTCTCACCCCTGTGGCCAATGTGGAAACTGGGATGCTGGGAAGCTTGCCCAGGCACCTTCAACCCTGCAAGTCCCTGGAGCTCTGCCTTGGGTAGAGCTGCAGGCCCCTGAGCTGGCCAGGCAATGTCTCCAGGAGTGCCAAGGCAGGAAACTCACTAGAGAGCTGGAGCTTTAAGAAAACTTCATGCCTAGGCCCCATCTTCAGCGCCCTGGATTTCCTTGGTCTTGGAGAAGCACGGGTGTGTTGAAGGCTCACCCGATGATTTGAGTGTGTGGCCAGGATGGAGAAGCACACATTTCTGGATGCTCTCAGTGGAGGCCTTTGACCCAGGGCTTCTGCAGAACCAGGCAAGGAACCTGCAGTTCCTGCCTTCCACTACCCACAGCCCTGGACAATGACAGGCTGGGCAAGAGAGACACGTATTGGTGGGCACAAAAGATCTATTTCTGTTCCTGCTCGGGGTGTTTCTGTGTAGGAAAATAAATCCCTTCTTTCTTCATCTGCAACAGGAATTAAAAGAAATTAAAGAATGTGTAAGCAGGAACTCAGTTGTATGTAAGAAAACCCAATTCCCTCTGAGAAAGAGAAAGAGCTGGAGTCCTTTAAAATTAACTGCCTGTTTTTCTGTGGCTGTTGAGCCTTATCTCTCCTCCTTTCCCAGGTATTGTGAAGACCCTGTTTCCCTAACTGTGCAGCTGCAAGGTCACTAGACAGATAAACTCAAGTTGCAAAACACGTTTTCCTTGAAAAGTAAGAAATTATGTAATGCATGTTTCAATTGAGTAACTGTCTTTGTTTCTTACTTCTGTAGTATTCCCCCTGCACACATCTCCCCTGACCCATGAAATGCTTAAAAGGTAACTTGACTCTTTGGAGCTCAGTCCTTTGGATGTTAATCCAACTGGGCCGGTGCAGCTAAATAATTAATAAATATCCTCCTGGCCTGGTGCAGTGGCTCACTCCTGTAATCCCAGCACTTTGGGAGGCCGAGGCCAGCGCATCATGAGGTCAGAAGATCGAGACCATCCTGGCTAACACAGTGAAACCCCGTCTCTACTAAAAATACAAAACAATTAGCCGGGCATGGTGGCGGGCGCCTATAGTCCCAGCTGATCAGAAGGCTGAGGCAGGAGAATGGTGTGAACTCGAGAGGAGGAGCTTGCAGTGAGCCGAGATCCCGGCACTGCACTCCAGCCTGGGCGACAGAGCGAGACTCCGTCTCAAAAAAAAAAAAAAAAAAAAAAATCCTCCTGAGCCCCATTGGTCTCTCTGATTCCTTAAAAATCCTGCAACACATCAAGGCCCAAAGCCAGCAGAATCATTCTTCCGCCTGGCCCTTCTAGTATGTTTGTGAATATGTTTCCTGGAGGAAGTTATAGTTCTACTGTCCCCTCTGGAGGCAGGCAGGGCTGAGACCTGGAGGAGGCAGCGGCTCCCAGGAACGATGGGATCTCTGAGCTGCTCTGTCTACATGGGGTGCTGCGTTTTGGACAAAGGCAGGTTGCTAGTTAGCATATAGACCAGTCAGAGGAGGCCCAAGAAGGAGTTGCAGCTGTTCTGGGCTGCATTTGGGAACCTACGGCTGAATGTGGCAGGTCTGTGGCAGTTGCCAGAAGCTGGCCCTGCAAGCCAGGGTGTGACCCTGCTGCTCTGTTCTCTTACTCTCTGGGTCCCGTGGTGCTAGGAGGAGACTTCTGGATGCTTCCTTCCAGGCCTGGGACATAAAGTCAAGGGAAGAGGAGCATGCCCTGGTGGCCAGCCTGCCAGTGATGAGTGGCTCCAGTGGGGAGAGGCCTAGGGACCGGGGCTGGGTTCCAGGATCCATTTGGCAAAGGATCTCTGGCCAGCCACTACCCTCAGAGAGCAGTTATGAAGGAAAACCGGGTCATGAAGCTGACGCCTGCCCCACAGGAGCTCACAGACTCAGGGCCAGACAGCCCTGGCAATGAGGAGGGACCTCTGTGGCACTTGGGGCTGCAGCCACAGACTGACACCGTGTCCATGGGGTGTGCAGTGGAGACTTACCCAGTCACGAGAGCACAGGCAGGAAACTGCACCAGTCACAGGTGGCTGCAGGTCAGCCCTGAGCTGCAGGTGGGTTTTGTTTTATGTTCTGCAGTTTTTCTTTTAATCTACAGTTTTACGACTCTGATGTTTAACACACACACACACACATACACACACACACACAAGATCATGCACAAAAATGCTGATTCCTGTGTCTCTTCAAAATGTCCTGCAGCCCCAGGCCTCCATTCTGCTTGCTGAGGCAGCTGGAACCACAGGTGCTCCTTGGCAGGGCGACCATACCCTCCAGCACCAGCCCCTCACCTCATGCCTCTCAGGCAAATTTGGAGCATCTGCCTGGCCAGGTAGGCCCGCAAGCCTGTGGCCCCTGGAAAAGATATAATAAATGCTGTTGGCTTTTGATTTGCTTTTCTTTTTGCTGAAGAGGTTTTACTGGGATAAAATTTGAATGGAAAAGCATCCCAGACAGAGGTACGGATGCACGGACAAGAAAGGCACCTGAGGTGTGGAGTGTATTGGTTCCACAGAATGGGTCCTCAGTGGTTTTATGATCGGGCAAGTTGGGAACACTGGTCCTAGTGTGCACCTCACCACAGGGGCTGCACAAATGGATTCCAGCAATGGGGAGGCCAGCAGGTGCCCACAGCACAGGTCCTGAAAGCACATCAGGAACACAGGTCTTGAAGGCACATCTTGAAGGCTTGCATCCTGTGGTCAGTGAGGACCCACAGAAAGATTCCTCTGGAAGCCAACTCTGCTAGGTGGTGTCAGGTGTGTGCAGCTTCCACCATTCTAGGGCACCCTAGAAGTCAGCCCTCAGCTTGGCCTGCTTCAGTATAGAGATAGTTTTTATTTATTTTTTGTTTGTTTTTTGAGACGGAGTCTGGCTCTGTTGCCCAGGCTGGAGTGCAGTGGCCGGATCTCAGCTCACTGCAAGCCCTGCCTCCCGGGTTCACGCCATTCTCCTGCCTCAGCCTCCCGAGTAGCTGGGACTACAGGCATCCGCCACCTCGCCCGGCTAATTTTTTGTGTTTTTTAGTAGAGACGGGGTTTCACCATGTCAGCCAGGATGGTCTCCATCTCCTGAGCTCATGATCCACCTGTCTCGGTCTCCCAAAGTGCTGGGGTTACAGGCTTGAGCCACCGTGCCCAGCTAGAGATAGTTTTTAACCCTTTGTTGTTCTGTTGGGACTCTGGACATCTAGACGTCTGTGCAGGGGGGCTCATGAGGAGACCAGACCAACCTCCCTGATAGGCCTAGATATGGCCTAGCCTGAAGCAGAAAGGGAACACAGTTGGGGCTGGGTGTTCGTTCAGCCTCCCTTGCAGAGATCATTGACAGAGTGGTCAGCTTGGCCAAGCTTCTGCAAGGGCTGGCTGTGATGTCTGGGAGGGAGGCAGTCCCCAGAGCAGAAATGCCTTCCCTGGGGTTCATATCCTTGCAGGGGAAAAGCCGGCCATCCTCCCCTCAGAGCCTCCTTCACTGCAGCCCGTAGGAGGCGAGTGACCTGGGGGATCCGTGCCCAGGGCAAACCTCTGGGCTTTAGCTTAGCCCCACCTCAGAGAAATATTCACAGCCCTCACAGCCCTTCCGGAGGAGAGCCCTGCTGCAGGAAGACTCTAGGGCGGGGCCCAGCTGCGCGGTCCTGGGCTGTTGGTAACAGTACCCCAGGTTCCAAACTCTCTGGGCCTGGGGACAATTCCCTTCCCTGGTTGCAGCAGATTCCCACCCCTCCCTGCCCCACTGCCCGCCCCACGGGGAAGTGGCCCAGGAGTGGAGGCGTGGACAGGCATCCCGATGTCTCGAGTCGGGCTGTCGGGTCAGCCTGGACAGCACGGCCCGCGGAGGGCAGACAGGGCGCACGGGGCAGGCCCCAGGCTCCAGAGCAGCCGCTGACAGGCGGTCCAGCTGCGTCGGGTCTCCGTGGAGACTGAAGCGGGGCCACCTGGTGTGAGCGGCGGGGGGCGGGGCTTCCAACGGCCATCAGCCCCGCCCAGCCTGGGCAAAGAGACAGAGCCCGTCCTGGGAGGCGGAGCCAGAGACCCCCGGGTAGAGCCTGATTTCTGCCAGCGGCCGGGGCAGCCTCCCTCCAGACGCTGCTGCCCCCACGCGGACGGGCGCCCTCTGCGGGTGCCGCGGGTCCCGCGGGTCCCTGCCCGGCTCAGCGCCTCCGGAGGCCTCAACCGGGCCCTCTCCGCTGGGTCCACAGGGGCCTCAAAGCGCTGGCCCAGACGCGGGGTCACTCCCCTGAGCCTCCTGACCTTCCCATGGGTCCTTTGGAGCCCTGGGTTTTGGAGTTTGTCCTTCCTAAGTGCCTCTCGCACGGACGCGGCTGCTCCAGGACCACAGCGGACCGAGTGCGGCCGCCGCGTCCCCTGCAGGCCACCCGTCAAGGGCACAGGAGAGAGCCGCCCCAAGCCACAGAGCCGCAGAGCTGCCAGGAGCTGACCCTCTGGGTGGGGAGAGGACATTAACTCGGGTCCTCTCCACTTCTCAAGGCTCCTTCTCACTTTCAGTGAACGTCTCCCAGCACCTCAGGGGCCTTCCTGTTTCATTGATGTCAACAAGTGATCATTGATCGCCTCTGGTGTGCAGGGACAGAGAAGACAGACAACGCTGGCCCCCGGGTGGGCGAGGGAGTCTAGTCTATCAGTGAAGAAACTCCCCATAGAGGTGGGGACTAGGAAGGAGACACCAGGAACAGTGAGGGTGGAAGATGGGGGTGATCCTACTGCAGATGGGGTGCTCAGAGAGGGTTTCTCTGAGGGGGTGACATTCACTAGATCGACCAAGGGATGGTCAGGGCCTGTGAAAGGCTTTTAAGAGAGGGAATGGCAGTGTCCAGTGGACTGTTTCAGGGATGGAAATAGGGCAGCAGGGTGAGGGGTGTGAGCCAGGCAGGCAGGGCCCAGACACCATGTGATGGGTGCAAGGGTGTGACCCATAGAGGCTCTGAGAAAGGCCTGGGCCTCAGAAGACAGGAAAACAGGAAGACCCACTTCAAGGCCTGCACAACCTTCTAGGGTGCAGATGGTGAAAACGGCTCAGGCCAGAATTCGGTTTAGGTTTCAGAAAGGTGCTGGGTCCCTCATTCTCTTCTTGAGGCTAAAGGGCTCCAGCTCCTTGGGCCCTTTCCACACAGACATGGTTCTGGGGCCCCGGCTACATGGACACCTTTCTGATGTCTGCAGCCAGGCAGGGATTGTGGGCCAACCCGCCCCTTCCTTGGCCAAGTGGACGGATGAAGGGAGCCTCTGGGGGCAGGATTGCTGTACTGGAAATTAGACTTGGAGTGTAACCCAAACGGCCCACAGGCCCTGCCTCTTCTCTGGAGCTCAACTTCTTCAAGAAAACTGGAAACAAGGGGATGGCAAGACCAACTCTCAGGACCCTTGCCCTTCTACCCCATGATGCTTTTAGACGGTTCTCAGGGGCCATCTTTTTCAGGAAAAATTCTAGGGTTATAGGAAAGTGAAGGGAGGAAACGTGTTTTGAGTGGCACTTAGATCAGGCTTTAGACTGGGTGTTGGTTTGGTGGGGTTTGCTTTTTCTCCCACCCCACACCCCTTCACAAAACCTGAGTCCTGGCTAGGGCCGGGAATGAGATTCCTGTGTCTAGATTTTCATCATTCTATGTTGCACAGGAAGTCTAGGGGAAAGGAGACAGATATTAGCAACTGTATAAAAGATAATTTAGCAAGAGAAAACCTAGAAGAGGAATGAAGATGGGGGGATTAGGAATGGCAAAGGAGGAGCTAGGGGAGAGGGAGTTGGGGGCGGGGCTAGGACAAAGAGAAAGGAGGTGGGAGAGGGGGCCAGGGAAATAAAGTCCAAGAGGTCAGTGGGGACCAGAAGCCACAGCCTTAGTGGGGGCATCAGGAGAGCAGCAAGCTGCATCTACCTTGGAAAGATGGAGAGAAGACTGCTGTGAGCTGGGTTGGGAGGAAGGGGGAAGTGGCAGGGCAGAGGAAGCAGGGGACAGACAGGAGAAAAGAGATGGTGCCCTGGGCCAGGTGGCTGCCACCGCTACCACTGCCAGAAGTGGAAAGCTCTTTGCCTTCTCCTTACCCCTGTCGCTATGACACCCCCATTCTTTCTGCTCCCCCTTCTTTAGTAACAGGTGCTGGCAAGTAAGGAGTAGTCTGATTTAAGTTTGCCAAGGAAACCCTCGGAGGTAGCTGTGAACCCACCAGGCTTGCCAAGTAGGGAGCTAAGAATCCTCAAGATTGGATGAGCAAATAAGCTCAGTGAGTGACAGCTCCATCAGCCTTCCCCAGAGTCACAGTAGGCGTCCACTGCCCCTGCAGGTCTCCAGGGTGCTCTACTGCTCTACCGGGTGGCCTCTCGGACCCACAGCTGCACTTCCAATGCTCTGCAGACACACCTCGGACTTGAATCCCATCTCACTGTTTCCACAAATATTGATTGAGGGCCTACTGGGTGCGAGGCCTCTGTGGCTGTCGGGGAGGCAAGGTCCCTGCTTCAGTGGGAGTGACAGGTGTAAAGCAGGATGACTTCAGAACCTGAGAAGGGGGACAAAGCAGAGAACTGGGAAGTGGCTGGGCGGGTACGGGGCAGCCTGGGACGGGGTGAACAGCAAATCTTTGCCATCCTCTCCTGTCCAGATATCATAGGAAATGCTACCTGATCTCTCTTCAGCCTCAGTGTCCTCACCCGGACGGTGGAGTTTGAGCTTCGCCACCGCCTGGCCCTGCTCTCTGGGCTGTCTCTAGGAAGTCTGCCCTTTTCAGGCCTGCTTCCCACCCTCTATGGCTCTCAATTCCTCCCAAGAAGAATGTCCCCCTAAAAGGAGGCTGCTGGCCACAAAGGGAGATGAACAAGCCAAGGTAGCCTGACCTGCACTTGGGGCCACATGGCTCCTTAGGCCTGGCCTGGGTGGACACTGGAGGGAGCTTTGTCTGTGAGTTTTGCCCTGGTGCCTGGAGCCCCTTCCCTATGGTGTCTTGACCCAGCCCAGCTCACTGAGCCTGGAGCCCTGGCTTCTGGAGAAGAGATGTCAAGGTCTACCACAGGTCACAGGCCAGAAACAACTTGTCCAATGCCAGTGAAAGCCAGGCCTGGGGAAGGCTCCTCTTCTCACAGGGCCGGCACTCCCAGAGGGGGCACGGCAGCAAGTTGGAGGCATAGACTCTGCGGGGCCCTTGGTGGGGAGCTCAAACAGGACCCACAGGGACCCTCTCTCTGGGGTTGCAAATTGGCATTGGGTGGAGGGAGATTCAGTATTGACACCTGGGGGACCCTCAACCCCAAAGTGGATTTAAAGGACAGCGGCACACTGGGGAGACAAGGGGCTCCACAACACTCCCGTGCTTGCCCCAGCCTGCTTCTTGCTTCCCGGTCCTGCTCTTTGTTGGGGAAGGAGAATCTTATATGATTGGTTGAACTCCAGGATAGTCCTTGGCCGCTATCAGTAGTGTGCAGGGTCACCGTATATTCAAGGCTGTGCACACTGAGCCACCAGCCATGCACAAGGGCAGGGCCTTCTGGACCTTCCTCAGGCTCCTTAGGAACCCATGAGGAAGCTCCCTGATGGGTGCTGATGGGCATCTGCACCCATAGATTCACTGCCTGACATGGAAACACTGGGTTCCTGGGAAACTGGAACCTGCCTTATGAAAGCCCCCATTCCCATCACCCCCTCCATCCCTCCAGGCTGCTGCTGTGTCTTGTCATCAACCCTCCCCAGACCCCCAGGACGCCTGCCTCACCCAGAAGCACCCCTTCAACCTGGGCCTGGATGAGGGCTCACTCCTCTGTCAGGCCTCTGAGGGGGATGGGCTCCGTGCCACTTTTCGCAAAAGGGGAAACCATTGCAGCAAAAAGGCCAATGCCACATTAGATAGTCAGGAGCCAAGCAGCACAAGTAGCCCCCTAAAGCGCTTTGGGGACCACACCCACGCCACTCTGACCCCAGCACAGTCTGGTTCCCAGGACTTCGGGATCCTCCTGGGAACCTCTCAGCATGATTAACACAGGCAGACGGCAACTGAAGGGGCTACTGGTCCTTCTGAAAGTGATCACCAGGCAGTGTGAGTGTGGAGAGGCCATGCCCAATGTGTGGGACTCTGCCCTGCACCCGTTCAGAGCCTCAGCCCTTCAGAAACACTGATAATGATTTGCTGTGGGTGGGGTCACCCTGATACTTCCCTGAAGTCTTTTCCTTTCAATTTTTCTGAGAAACTGAGAGGATCACATGACAGCATGCCACCTAAACTAGGCTGTGCACAGCCCCTGTTCTGTGCAGGGAGGGTGCAAAGCAGCAGAGTGTCTGTGAGCCACCTGCCACCTTTCCAATGCTACTACAAGATTATCAGGAATCATCTTTATTAAACAAGATAAAATAGAGCAGGGCAGGGGAGAAGTGCTGCAGGCTCCGAAGTTGCTGGGCACACGGCAGCGTGAGCATCTCGCTTGGCTCCTCCCCGCAGCTATTGGCATCCACTGTCAGGTTTCAATATTCTTGGATCTCAGCCAGGCGCAGTAGCTCACACCTGTAATCCCAGCACTTTGGGAGGCCAAGGCGGGCGGATCACGAGGTCAGGAGATCAAGACCATCCTGGCTAACACAGTGAAATCCCATCTCTACTAAAAATACAAAAAATTAGCTGGGCGTGCTGTCGGGCGCCTGTAGTCCCAGCTACTCGGGAGGCTGAGACAGGAGAATGGCGTGAACCCGGGAGGCAGAGCTTGCAGTGAGCCGAGATCGCGCCACTGCACTCCAGCCTGGGCGATGAACAAGACTCCATCTCAAAAAAAAAAAAAAAAAAAAAAGCAAATATTGTTGGATCTCAGGACCTTCATCCTCCCCAATCTAAATGCAGGGAGACATTTGACATGGACTATCTCAGGTGTTTTGCAAAATCCAAGACATTCTCATTGACTCTGGTCACCCTGCTGTGCACTAGATGTCAAAACCTCTTCTTCCTGTCCAGACTTTGCTCCTTTGACCGACACCCCCCGTTCCCTCCCTCTGTCACTCCCTAGCCCCAGGTCACCATCCATCTACTTGCCATTTCTAAGAGGTCAGCTTTTTTAGATCAACACTTCCGGGACATCATGTGGAACTGGTCTCTGAGGTGGTGGAGATGCTAAGTAGCGGGATTTCCTCCTTCCACAGTGCACACATCTATCTAATCCTCACATTGTATCCCATGAATGAATACAAGCATGATTTGCCAATTAAAATAATACTAATAAAGACAGAATACTAATACTAATACTAAAATAATACTAATAAATACCATAAAATGCAGGAAGTGTGGTTTGACTACCCCACCTACGTGATTTTTGTCTTCATTACTGCCGTCCAACTACTTCTTTGGGGTGGTTTTATTGGTTGGAATGTTCTGCGCTGGGCTCAAGTGACAAAATCTTAGCAGAAATGAAAGTCAACTTCTGGCAGCCCTGCGGCAGCCCTGGTTTCTTGGCAAGGCTGACGTCACAGCCTCTGGCTGTCCAGCTTGGAGGAAGCTGGCTTCCTGCGATGGTTCTCAGTGGGCCAGGGACGTTTCTGGGTCTCTGCGACTGCTTCTGGTGCTCTGGGTGGAGGGGGAGGCCACAGGGTCATGCTGGGGGCTTCACTAAAACTGTCCGGCTTCCTCTGCAGGCCAGCATGTGCACTGGCAGGAATGGTGGTCTTCTGCCCTGACTTGTGGCTCTGCTTGGGCAGCTTGTTAGAAGTGTGACAAGCTGGCTCGCTGTGAGCTCATTTCAGTGGGAGAGGGAAGGTGGAAACTTCAGTGGATAGAGAAAGACAAGTGGGAACCCCAGGAGGAAGGGACAGTTCTCTGATGGTAGAGTGCTTCCTCTTTTGTTTTGGGTGCTCTAAAATCAGGTAGGGGGCCATGGAATAGTTGAATTTTCTTTCTACTATTGACATGGAGATGTTCTCAGTCTAGAATCCCATGACCATCATGAGCTGAGTTGTTTGGGGCTCAGGTGGTCCAGGAGTGGCTCTTCGTATAGTATCAGTGGCATCTCCTGACCACTGTTCTCCCATGGGTCCCTCATCAGTTGTTTGGGGCGGGGACCGCTCCCTGGAGTCTAGTGTTAGTAGCTTTTTAATCAGTCTTTCAAGTTGAAGGGAAAAAATGGTGGGGCATGGTATTTTCTTGTGATAGTTTTATTATTGAGGTCTGTAGGGTTCCCTGAGTAGAAGGGCAGGGCCTGGCCACCATGGAATAGAGAATGACATTGAGGCTCCATATGTCCGTGGCAGGGCACTGGCACCCCAGGCCCAGGAAGAGTTCTGAGCAGGAATGGTGGGCTTCTGCCCCGACTTCTGGCCCTCCTCAGGCAGCTGAAAATTAAAAAGTGTGAACAGCCGGCTCTCTTTGAGCCCTCTTTGGTTCCACAGAGAAGGTGGACTTTGTCAGACGAGGAAGAACAGGTGGGACCCCCAGGAGGAAGGGACTGTGCTGCAATGATGGAGTGCCTCCTCCTCTGCACTTCTCCTGTACCCCAGGATTAGGTACAAGGCCATGGGATAATTACATGCATATTTTTTTTGTGGGGGAAATACTGATTCAGAGATGTATGAGGCCTGAAATCCCATGGACACCATGACCAGCCTTGTAGGGGGCCCAGGTGCCCAGGCTCTCTGTATGGTGTCAGCATCTTCTGGGCAAAATCGACCCAGGGGTCCCACGTCAGCTGGTTTAGTGGGAGTCGTTCCCTGGGGTAGAGGGAAACGAAGAAATAGGTGGGGAGTCATACTGTCACATAGCCTGAGGCGGGAAGGGACCACAGGTGGGGCTGGATGTTCTTTCAGCCTCCCTGGCAGAGATCACAGACAGAGTGGTCAGCTTGGCCAAGCTTCTGAGGGCTGGCTCTGATGTAGGGGAGGGAGGCAGTCCCCAGAGCAGGAGTGCCTTCCCTGGGGCTCATATCCTTGAAGGGGAAAAGCTGGCCATCCTCCCCTAGAGCCTGCTTCACTGCAGCCCGTGGGAGGCCAGTGACCTTGGGAATCCGTGCCCCAGGGGCAAACCTCTGGGCTCTGGCTTCAGCCCCACCCCGGGGAAACAATCACAGCCCCTCTGGAGGAGGCCCTTGCTGCAGGAAGACTCTAGGGGAGGGCCCAGCTGCCGGAGTCCTGGTCTGTTAGTGACAGTACCCAGGCTCCGAACTCTCTGGGCCTGGGGGCAGTTCCCTTCTCTGGTTACAAGATTCCCACTCCTCACTGCCCTACTGCCCGCCCCGCGGGGAAGTGGCCCAGGAGTGGAGGCGTGGACAGGCAACCCGGTGTCCCTAGTCGGGCGACAGCCTGGGCAGGCCAGCCCGCGGTGAACAGATAGGGCGCACGCGAGAGCAGCCTCTGACAGGCTGTCCGGCGCCTTCGGGCTCCATGGAGACGGGGGCGGGGCCAGGAGACAGACAGCGGCGGGGAGCTGGGCTTCCAACTGCCATCAGCCCCGCCCAGTCTGGGCAAAGAGACAGAGCCTGGCCTGGGAGTTGGAGCCAGGGATCCGTGGGGTGAGCCTGATTTCTGCCGGAGGCTGGGGCCACCTCCCTCCAGGCGCTGCTGCGCCCACAGGGACCGGCGCCCTCTGCGGGTCCCGCGGTTCCCGCCCCGCTCAGCGCCTCCAGAGGCTTCACCCGGGCCCTCTCCGCTGGTCCACAGGGGCCTCAAAGCGCTGGCCCAGACGCGGGGTCACTCCCCTGAGCCTCCGGACCTTCCCATGCATTCGTCCTTTGGAGCCGTGGGTTCTGGAGTTTGTCCTTCCTAAGTGCCGCCCGCCCGGAGGCGGCTGCTCCAGGACCACAGCGCACCGAGTGCGGCCACGTCCCCCAGCGGGCCACCTATCAAGGGCACAGGGGAGAGGCGTCCTGTAGGGTCCTGCCCTACTGGGTCTGTGGTTTTTCTCTTCGTGTGCGGAGAGGAGAGATCGTAGAAATAAACACATAGGACAAAGAGAAGAAAAAACAGCTGGGCACCGGAGACAACTACCACCTGGATGCGGAGAGACGGTAGTGGCCCCGAATGCCTGGCTGCACTGTTATTTATTGGATACGAAGCAAAAGGGGCAGGGTAAGGAGTGTGAGTCATCGCCAATGATTGATAAGGTCACGTGAGTCACGTGTCCACCGGACAGTGGGCCCTTCCCTGTTTGGCAGCCCAGGCGGAGAGAGAGAGGGGACAGCTTATGCCATTATTTCTTCTATGCATTTCAAAGACTTTTAATACTTTCACTAATTCTGCTACTGCTATCTGAAAGGCAGAGCCAGGTGTACAGAGTGGAACATGAAAGCGGACCAGGAGCATGACCGCTGAAGCACAGCATCAGAGGGAGACGGTTAGGCCTCCGGATGGCTGCTGGCCAGCCTGACGGATGTCAGGCCTTCCACAAGGAGTGGCAGTCCTCCTGCAGAACTATGGAAGTCAGCGCTTCTACAAGCGCTGGCGTTACCGCTAGACCAGGGAGCCCTCTAGTGGCCCTGGCCGGGCGTAACAGAGGGTTCACACTCTTGTCTTTCGGTCACTTCTCACTGTGTCCCTTCAGCTCCTATCTCTGTATGGCCTGGTTTTTCCGAGGTTATCATTGTAGAACAAAGGTTATAACATCAGAAGAAAGAGTAATGTTACCAACTAATGATTAATGATATTCATATATAATCATATCTATAATCTATTTCTAGTATAACTATTCTTATTCTATATATATTTTTTATTATACTGGAACAGTTTGTGCCCTTGGTCTCTTGCCTTGGCACCTGGGTGGCTTGCTGCCCACAACATCCCAAAGCATAGTGACCATCCCTGCCCGGGGCTGACCCTCGGGGTAGGGAGAGGGCACTAACTTGGGTTCTCTCCCCTTCCTTAAGGCTCCTTCCTCACCTGGGTGAAGGGCTCCCAATCCCGGCACCTCAGGGGCCTTCCTGTTTCATTGATGCCAACAAGTGAACATTGATGCCAACAAGTGAACACTGACCATCTCCCGTGTGAGGGACAGAGAAGACAGACACGCTGGCCCCCGGGTGTGTGAGAGAGACTAGTCTATCAGTGCAGAAATCTCCCCCTGGAGATAGGGGCTAGGAAGGAGACACCAGGAAAAGTGAGGGCGAGAGATAGGGGTGACCCTACTGCAGATCGGGTGCTCAGGGAGGGCTTCTCTGAGGGGGTGACATTCACTTGATTAGCAAAAGGAATGGTCAGGGCCTGTGAAAGTCTTCTAATGGAGGGAACAGCAGTGCCCAGTGGAGTGTCTCAGGAATGGAAATAGGGCCGCGGGTGGAAGTGGGGGGGTGAGTCAGGAAGGCAGGGCCCAGACACCGTGTGATGGGTGCAAGGGTGGGACCCACGGAGGCTCGGAGAAAGGCTTGAGCCTCAGAAGATGGGGAAACAGGAAGACTCACTTCGAGAGCTTCACAACCTTCTAGGGCACAGACGGTGAAAACAGCTCAGGCCAAAATTTGGTTTAGGTTTCAGAAGGATGCTGAGTCCCTCACACTCTTCTTGAGGCTAAAGGGCTCTAGCTCCTTGGGCCCTTTCCATGCAGACATGGTTCTGGGGCCCCAGTTACAAGGACACCCTTCCAGTGGTTGTCTTCTGCAGCCAGGAAGGGGGCGTGGGGCAACCCGCCCCTTCCTTGGCCAAGTGGACAGATGAAGGGAGCCTCTGGGGGCAGGATTGCTGGACTGGGAATTAGACTTGGAGTGTAACTCAAACACCCCACGGGCCCTGCCTCTACTCTGGAACTCAGCTTCTTCAAAAAAACTGGGGACAAGGGAACGCAAGACCAGCTCTCAGGACCCTTGCCCTTCCACTCCGTGATGCTTTTAGATGGCTCTCAGGGGCCACCTTTTTCAGGAAGAATTCTCGGGGTATAGGAAAGTAAAGGGAGGAAACGTGTTTTGAGTGGCACTTAGATCAGGCTCTAAACTGGGTGTTGGTTTGGTGGGGTTTGCTTTTTCTCCTGCCCCACACCCCTTCACAAAACCTGAGTCATGGCTAGGGCCAGGAGTGGGATTCCTGTTTGTAGATGTTCATCATTCCGTGTTGCACAGGAGGTCTAGGGGAAAAGGGGACAGATATTAGCAAGTATATAAAAAGATAACTTAGAGAAAACCTAGAAGAGGAATCAGGATGAGGGGATTAGGAATGGCAAAGGAAGAACTGGAGGAGAGGGAGTTGGGGGTGGGGCTGGGACAAACAGAAAGGAGGTAGAGGAGGGGGCCAGGGAAATAAAGTCCAAGAATTCAGTGGGGCCCAGAAACCACAGCCTTAGTAGGGGCATCAGGAGAGCAGCAAGCTGCATCTACCTTGGAAAGGTGGAGGAGAGGACTGCAGCGAGCTGGGTGGGGAGGAAGGGGGAGGTGGCAGGGCAGAGGAAGCAGGGGACAGACAGGAGGAAGAGATGGTGCCCTGGGTCATGTGGCCACCACCACGGCCATCACCAAAAGTGGAAAACTCTTGGCTTTCTCCTTACCCCTGTCACCATGATGCCCCCATTCTCTCTGCCCCCGTGTTCTTTAGTAATAGGTGCTGGCAAGTAAGGAGCAGAGTCTTACTTGAGGTTGCTGAGGAAACCCTCGGAGGCAGCTGTGAACCCACCAACCTTGCCCCACAGGGAGCTCAGGATCCCCAAGATTGGATGAGCAAATAAGCTTAGTGAGTGACAGTCCCACCAGCCTTGCTGAGAGTCACAGTAGGCGTCCACTGCCCCTGTGGGTCCCCAAGCCTGCTCTGCTGGGCAGCCTCAGGGACCCAGAGCTGCACTTCCAATGCTCTGCAGACACACCTTGGGCTTGAATCCCACTCACCGATTCCACATGTTGGATATAAAATACTCCAGGAATAAATGCTCGGTGCCACGAATAAAAATGGCACTCGGGCAAAAGTTTAATCCTCTCAGCAAGGCAATTTACTTCTGCGGAAGGGTGTCACTCGCATCAATTAAGACTGCCAGCACACACAGAACAAAGGAGACCAGGGGGTTTTTATGCTTAATGCAGTCCCTATCTCTGTGCCACTCCCCCATGGGCTGGGGTGACTGCACAATCTGAGCTGACCCGATTGGCTACTTGTACATATTTTCCTAAATATAGCAGGGGAGGGGGACGTGAGGTACAGAGGTGAATCGTGTGAGATGTGCAGTTTCGGGGGAACAGTGGGTACAGGTAACCAAGGGAACAGATGTGAGTTATTGATTAGAGCTGATGGGAATTGGTAGGCTGTTTACGGTAACCAGGGGCAAGGGAGAACAAGAAAGTTGAGTTTGAGAACAAAGGATAAGGAAGTTAACAGGCTAAACCCTTTGAAGAGAAACTCAGAAAGATTTATTGTATCTTACACACAAAATATTGATTGAGGGCCTACTGGGTGTGAGACCTGTGTGGCTGTGGGGAAGGCAAGGTCCCTGCTCCAGTGGGAGTGACAGGTGTAAAACAGGATGACTTCAGAACCGAAGAAGGGGGACAAAGCAGAAAACTGGGAAGTGACTGGGTGTGTGCGGGGCAGCATGGGACGGGGTAAACAGCAAATCTTTGCCATCCATTCCTTTCCAGATATCACTGGGGATGCTACTCAATCTCTTTGCAGCCTCAGTGGCCTAACCTGGACAGTGGAGCTGGAAAGTCCCCCACTGCCTGTTCCTCCTCTCTGGGCTGCCACTAAAGAGCCTACCCTGCTCAGGCCTGCTACCCACCCTCCATGGCTGTCATTCCATGCCAAGAATATTCTCCCAAAAGGAGGCCACTGGCTGCAAAGGCAGATGAACAAGCCGTGGTTGCCCAGCCTGCACCTAGGGCTGTATGGCTCCTGAGGCCCGGCCTGGATGGACACAGGAGGGAGCTTTCTTTGTTTTGTTTGTGAGTTTTCCCTGGTATTTGGAACCCCTTCTCTATGATCCCTTGACCCAGCCCGTCTCGCCGAGCCTTGGAGCCCTGGCTTCTAGATTGGAGATGTCAATCTCTACTGCAGGACATGAGCCAGAAACAATTCTGGCCTTCTCCGAGGCCAGTGGAAGCCAGGTGTGGGGAAGGCGTCTTCACCCACAGGGCTGGCACTTTCAGAGAGTGGATGGCAGCAAGGTGGGGAAGACAGACTCTGAAGGAGCACAAGCGGGGCCCACAGGGACCCTCTCTCTCAGGTTCCAAACTGGCATTAAGTGGAGGGAGATTCAGTATTGACACCTGGGGGAACCTCATCCCCAAAGTGGATTTAAAAACGGCAGCAAACTGAAGAGACAAGGGGCCCACAACACTCCCACCCTGTCCCCAGCCCACTTCTTACTTCCTGGTCCTGCTATCCTGGGGGGAAGAAAATCTTAACTGATTTTCTCTGACTTGTGGCCCTGCTTGGGCAGCTGAAAATGGTAAGAAGTAAATACTGGCTTGCTTGGAGCCCTCTTTGGTTTTGCTAGGAAGGTGGAAACTTTGACAGAGGGGAGGGATAGGTGGGAACCCCAGGAGGAAGGGACGGTGCTCTGATGGTGGAGCGCTTTTGAGGACAACCCGGGTCCCCATTAAACTATGCTGGGCCAGTTCTCTGGGGAATGGTGTCTATGATCTGCTAATTTAGTATTTCCTTGTGAAGTGAGATGGAGACCGATCCCTGCTTTATGGTACTTCCTCACTATACTGCGCCCAAGGGAAGTGAACAAGCCATGGTTGTCCAGCCTGCACCTAGGGCTGCACAGCTCCTGATGCCTGGCCTGGGTTGATGCTGATGGGGGCTATCTCTGTTCCTAGGTTTTGTTCTGGTGCCTGAGGCCCTTTTCCTATGGTCTCTTAACCCAGCCCAGCAGGCTGAGGCTGGAGCCCCAGATTCAAGAGAAGAGATGCCAAGCTCTACCGCAGGTCAGGGGTCAGAAACAATTCTGGCCTTGTCCAGTGCCAGTGGATGCCAGGTCTGAGGGAGGCACCTCCTCTCAAAGGGCTGGCACTTCCAGAGGGGCCCTTTGAGAGCTCAGTGGGGCCCACAGGGACCCTCTTCCTGGGGTTTAAACTGCTGTTGGCTGGAGGGAGATTCAGTATTGACACCGAGTGGACCCTCACCCACGAAGTGGATTTTAAGAACGGCAGCACACTGCGTAGCCAAGAAGGCCTGCAACACTTTTACCCTCTCCCCAGCCTGCTTCTTGCTTCCTGGTTCTTCTGTCTTGCAGGGAAAGGGGAATCTGACTTTCTCTGACTTCTTTCCCTGCTTTGGCAGCAGAAAAGACAAATTAAAAAATACTGGCTTGCTTTGAGCCTTCTTCGGTTTTGCAGGGAAGATGAAACTTTGGCAGAAGGGGGAGGATAGGTGGGGACCCCAGGAGGAGGGGACGCAGCTCTGATGGTGGAGTGCTTCCTATTCTGTTATTTCTTCCCTTCTCAAATGAGGTATGTGACATGAAATAGTTGAATTCTTTTCCAATGTTGACACTGAGATGTTCTCAGCCTGGAATCCCGTGGCACCATGAGCTGGGTTGTTTGGGGTTCAGGTGATCCAGGAGTGCCTCTTCATACGTTGGTAGTGGCATCTTCCGGACACTTTTCACTTAGAAACTTTCCATCACTTGTTCCAGTGAAGGATGCTCCCTGGAAATCAGTGATAGTCACTTTTGAATAAGTCTTTTTGTTCGTAGGGGAAAAAAATTGTGGTGAATGGTATTTTCTACTGACAATTTTCTCTTGAGGTCTATAGGGTTCCTTGAGTAGAAGGGCAGTGACCCGACCATCGTGGAATAGAGAATAGTGCTGAGGCAGTATGCGTCCATGGCAAGTCAGTGGTACCCCGGGCCCAGGCAGACTTCTGTAACCGTGTATGGGTACAGGCTACAAAAGGTTTTCAGCATCTACTTCTCCCTGAATATTGTCCTAAAGGCAAAGTCCATGACTTTTGTATTGCCTTCTCTATGACTAGATGGGTTTGTGGCTTTAGCTCTGGATGTGTGATGTTCTTTAAGTGGCAGTACTGCAGGGCTGACAGAATCCGCCTGAAGTTGACTGGGGCCTCCTCCGCTGCCCGTTGTGGCCATGGTGGCGTATCTGGTGTTGCTACTCTGTTTCTTGCTTCTAAGTTGTGGGTTTTATGTTGTAACTTTGTCAATTACCTGGTACAGGTTTATAATATTGGGGTGGTTGAGAGTCTTCATGATACTCATCTCTCTTTCTGGAGAACAAGGCCAGTCTTCATAGAAATGATTTGGAGGACAACCTAGATCCCAGTTAACCTACGCTGGTCCAGTTCCCTGGGGAATGGTGTTTATGATCTGTTCATTTAGTATTTACTTGTGAAGTGAGGTGGAGACCAATCCCTGCTTTATGGTACCTCCTTACTACGCTGCCGCAAAGGGAAATGAACAAGCCAAGGTTGCCCCGCCTGCACCTAGGGCTGCACAGCTCCTGAGGCCCGGCCTGGGATGACACTGTTGAGGGCTCTCTCTGTTCCTGGTTTTTGTTCTGGTGCCTGAGGCCCTTTCCCTATGGTCTCTTAACCCAGCCCCACTGGCTGAGCCTGGAGCCCCAAATTCTAGAGAAGAGATGTCAAGCTGTACCACAGGTCACGGGCCAGAAACAATTCTGGCCTTGTCCAGTGCCAGTGAATGCCAGGTCTGAGGAAGGCACCTCTTCTGAGGGATGGCACTTCTAGAGGGGGTGGATGGCAGCAAGATGGGGAAGACAGACTCTGAGGGGCCCTTTGAGGACTCAAGTGGGGTCCACAGGGACCCTCTCTCTGAAGTTTAAACTGCCATTGGGTGGAAGGAGATTCAGTATTGACTTCTGGTGGACCCTCACCCCCAAAGTGGATTTTAAGGACAGCAGCACACTGCGTAGACAAGAAGGCCCATGCCGAGCGCGGTGGCTCATGCCTGTAATCCCAGCACTTTGGGAGCCCGAGGTGGGCGGATGGCGAGGTCAGGAGATCGAGACCATCCTGGCTAACACGGTGAAAACCCGTCTCTACTAAAAAATACAAAGAAATTAGCCGGGCGTAGTGGCGGGCGCCTATAGTCCCAGCTTCTCGGGAGGCTGAGGCAGGAGAATGGCGTGAACCCAGGGGGCGGCGGAGCTTGCAGTGAGCAGAGATCGTGTCACTGCACTCCAGCCTGGGTGACAGTGCGAGAGTCCGTCTCAAAAAAAAAAAAAAAAAAAGGCCCACAACACCTTTACCCTCTCCCCAGCCTGCTTCTTGCTTTCTGGTTCTTCTATCCTGGGGCAAAGGGGAATTTTATGTTTCTCTTTTCTCTGACTTTTGGCCCTGCTTGGGCAGCTGAAAATGACAAGTAAAAAATAGTGGCTTGCTTTGAGCCTTCTTTGGTTTTGCAGGAAGGTGGAAACTTTAGCAGATGGGGAGGGACAGGTGGGGACCCCAGGAGGAAGGGACGAGACTCTGATGGTGGAGTGCTTCCTATTTGGTTGTTTCTTCCCTTCTCAAATGAGTTATATGACATGAAATAGTTGAATTCTTTTCCAATGTTGACACTGAGATGTTCTCAGCCTGGAATCCCATGGCACCATGAGCTGGGTTGTTTGGGGTTCGGGTGGTCCAGGAGTGCCTCTTCATACGTTGGTAGTGGCATCTTCTGGACACTTTTCACTTAGGGATTTTCCATCACTTGTTCCAGTGAAGGATGCTCCCTGGGGTTCTGAGTTAGTCACTTTTTAGTAAGTCTTTTCTTTCACAGGGAAAAAATATTGTGGTGAATGGTATTGTGCACTGATAATTTTTTCTTGAGGTCTGTAGGGTTCCCTGAGTAGAAGGGCAGTGACCCAGCCATCGTGGAATAGAGAATAGTGCTGAGGCAGTATGCGTCCATGGCAAGTCAGTGGTACCCCGGGCCCAGGAAGACTTCTGTGACCGTGTAGGGGTACAGGCTACAAAAGGTTTTCAGCATCTACTTCTCTCTGAATATTGCCCTAAAGGCAAAGTCCATGACTTTTGTATTGCCTTCTCTATGACCAGATGGGTTTGTGGCTTTAGCTCTGGATGTGTGATGTTCTTTAAGTGACAGTACTGCAGGGCTGACAGAATCTGCCTGAAGTTGATCAGGGCCTCCCCCGCTGCCCGTTGTGGCTGTGGTGGCGTATCTGGTGGTTCAGCTGTTGTTGTGGTGCATCATCATATAAGTTGTTTCCGCCTTGCCAATTACCTGGTAGAGCTGAATTATATTTGGGCGGTTGAGAGTCTTCATGATACTCATCTTTCTCTCTGCAGAGCAAGGCCAGTCGTTTTAGAGATGATTTGTAGGACAACCTGGCTCCCAGTTAACCTATGCTTGGCCAGTTCCATGGCGAATTGTGTCTACGATCTGATAATTTTGTATTTCTTTGTGAATTGATGTGGAGACTGATCCCTGCTTTATGGTACCTCCTCACTACGCTGCCGCAAAGGGAGATGAACAAGTCAAGGTTGCCCAGTTTGCATTTAGGGCCGCACGGTTTCTGGGGCCAGGCCTGTGTTGACACTGGAGGGGCCTCTCTTTGTGGGTTTTGTTTGGTGCCTCTTGCCCCTTCCTTATGGTCTTTTTACCCACCCCAGCTGGCTGATCCTGGAGTCCCAACTTTTAGAAAAGAGATGTCAAACTCTACCACAGGTCATGGCCCAGAATCAATTCTAGCCTTTTTTGGTGCCAGTGGACACCAGGCCTGAGGAAGGCACCTCCTCTCAGAGGGCTGGCACTTCTAGAGGGGGTGGATGGCAGCAAGGTGGGGAAGACAGACTCTGAAGGGCCTTGGGGATCTCAAGTGGGGCCCACAGAGACCCTTTCTTTGGAGTTGCAAACTCACATTGGGTGGAGGGAGATTCAGTATTGACACCTGGTGGACCCTCACCCCCAAAGTGGATTTTAAGGACAGCTGCACACTGGGTAAACAATGGGGCCCACAACCTTTTTGCCCTCTCTCCAGACCTCTTCTTGCTTCCTGGTCATGCTCTTTTGTAGGGAAGGAGAGGCTTACCTGACTTTCTCTGACTTTTGGCCCTGCTTGGGTAGCTGAAAATGACAAGTAGGAAATTCTGGCTTGCTTTGAGCCCCCATTGGTTTTGCTGGGAAGGGGGATATTTCTGCTGATGGGGATGGATAGGCGGAAACCCCAGGAGGAAGGGGTGGTGCTCAATGGTTGAGCGCCTCCTCTTCTCTTATTTTTTGTGTTCTCAAATGAGATATTTGCCATGGGATAATTAATTTCTCTTCCATTGTTGAAACTGAGATGTTCTCGGTCTGGAATCCCATGGCACCATGAGCTGGATGGTTTGGGGTTCAGGTGGTCCAGGAGTGGCTTTTCATACATTGGTAGTGACATCTTCTGGACACTTTTCACTTAGGGATCTTTCATCACTTTTTTCAATGGAGGACACTCCCTGGGGTCCAGCGTTAGTCACTTTTCAGTAGGTCTTTCCATTCGTAGGGAATACAATTGTGGTGAATGGTATTCTGCGCTGATAATTTTTTCTTGAGGTCTGATAATTTTTTCTTGAGTCGAAAAGCAGGGATCCGGACATCATGGAATAGAGAATACTGCTGAGGTGGTATACGTCTATGGCAAGTCAATGGTACCCTGGGCCCAGGAAGATTTCTGTGACTATGTAGGGGTACACCCCACAAAAGGTTTTCAGCAATCTACTGCTCCCTGAATATTGTGCTAAAGTCAAAGTCCATGATTTTTATATTGCCTTCCTCATTGAGTAGGATGTTTTGTAGGTGTGGATGTGTGATGTTCTTTAAGTGGCAGTACTGCAGGGCTGACAGAATCTGCCTTAACATGATCCAGGCCTCCTCCCCATCCTTGATGTGGTGGTGGTGGTGTATTAGGTGGTGCAGCTCTTCTCCTCTGGCATACTCCATTACCACCTAATTGTCAAGGTGACTGCCTTGTCAATCACTTGGTGGAGTTGAATGATATTTGGGTGATGGAGAATTTTTATGATGCTCATCTCTGTCTGGAGAGCAAGGCCAGCCTTTTTAGAGATGATTTGGAGGACAACCTGGGTCTCAGTTAGCCTATGCTGGACCAGATCCCTGGTGGATGGTGCCTATGATCTTACAGTTTTGTATTTCTTTGTCAAGTGAGGTGGAGGCCGATCCCTGTTCCACAGTACTCCTAACTATGCTGTTTACAAGTCCTACCTCTCTGCAAACTAGGCTAAGATGCACAGCACCACTGTGGCTAACTAGGCTAAGGTCACTAACTGTTGCTGACAACACCTCAGCTGCCAGACTTTCTGGGCCTGGAGGCCCTTCCCTTTCCTGGTTATAACAGACTGGATCCCTGACCTATTGCCCACTTCACAGGGAAGAAGCAGAAATGTGGACACATGGACAGACTCGTGGTGTCTCCTGGTGGGGCAAGCCTGGGCACCATGGCTGCAGGCACAAACAGGGCAGAGACTGGGGCAGGGCCAGGTGCTGGGGGTGGGTGTGAAACAGAACTCCCATGGGCAAAGGACCTGCCCAGCTTGGTCTCCCTAGGCACAGCTGGACCCCTGTGGGCTGCCATGGCCACCTTTCTCCAGGCAACGCTGTCCCCACACGGTTGGGCGCTCTCAGCAGGGTTCTGCGGCTCCCGGACACACTCAGCACCTCCAGATACCTCAGGGGGTCCCCTCTGCTGTGTCCCCCGTGGCCTCGAACCACTGGGCCCAGCACAGATTCACTCCCCTGAGCCTCTCGACCTTCGCGTGGGTCCTTTGGAGCCCTGGGTTTTGGAGTTTGTCCTCCCTAAGTACCGCCTACCCAGACGCGGCTGCCCCAGGACCACAGCTGACCGAGTGTGGCTGTGTCCCCTGGGGGCCACCCATCAAGGGCACATGCAACAGGCACCCCAGGCACAGTGGCCTGGCCTGCCTGGGGCTGACCCTTGGGGTGGGGAGAGGGCATTAACTGGGCAAGAGAGACTAGTCTATCAGTGCAAAAAACTCCCAATAGAGATAGCAACTAGGAAGGAAATACCAAGAAAAATGATGATGGAAGATGGGGGGTAACCATACTGCAGATGGGGTGCTCAGGGAGGGCATTTTAACATGCTTCTCAACTGACAGAAATCATCTTTTAAAAATCCTGCACATAGCTCAGGCTCACCAGACAGACTAACTCCTAGTACTTGGAAATGAATTAAAATCTGGCAGTGAGCAAACAAACAAACAAACAAACGGTTTTGGCTGGGCATAGGAGCTCACACTTGTACATCCTGCACTTCGGGAAGCCAAGGCAGGAGGATCGCTTGAGCCCAGGAGTTCCAGACCAGCCTGGTCAATAGAACAAGACCCTATCGCTACAAAATATATATTTACAATAAGAATTTACCAGACATGAAATTCAGACCGTATCCATTCTAGGCCCCAGGATATCACTATGACCAATAAAAACGATCTATGGCCTGGCACTCAGCAGGTGCAGGTCAATGTGGACAGATTCTTTCCCCCATCAGCAGGATAAGAACATCTTCCCTCTCCAAAAGGCACCTGCTGAGGATCTGCAGTTCTCTGGAATTACGCTGGGCACCCAGATGTGTGCACCTAAGGCCATAGGACAGTCAACATGGAGTGTACTCGAAGACACTTTACTTTTTTTCGAGAAACACTCTTAGGAGTTTACTTTAACCCACTTCCCACCTCATAGCACATGAGGAGAGGCAGACATTTTGACCTCAGTAAGACATGACAAATGACGTTAGTTGGACCCCACAGCAACCGGTTACTTTTGTAGAGAGAAAAATTATGCTCATTGGCTTCAGGTGAAGACTGCTAGATCCAGGCCAGCGGATTTACAAGTGAGAGTCAGCAGCCCTGGGCATTTTTGGCAATGGCTCCGAACAAGCCCTTTACCATGCAGGTAGGTAAACCCCAGAACATATAGACGCCCCTTACAATGCGCAGGTGGAGAGGGGATGTGACGGAGGGAGTATGAGCTTAGGAAACAGACGGGGCTTGAATTTCACTGAGCTTTTGGCTGTGGACCCATGGGAATGTGGCATAGCCTCACTGAGCCTTAGTTTCCTCCTGCATGGAATAGAGAAAGCAACAGTACCTGCCTCATTCAGTTGGCGTGAGGATCTAGAAGAGTGCCCACATGGATTGTCCCAGTCGAAACGGGCTGACCTACACCTAGAGGAAGCGGCAGCTCTGGAGCACTTTGAACTGAAAGTGTGGAGCAACCCTGGCCACTTGCAGCCTCTGCTCAGCTGTATGGCATGCTCCCTCCTAAAAAGACCTGGGGAGATGAGCGAGCCCCTGGCCCCTGGCTGCCTTGAAGATGACCACAATGTAACTTCATCCTTTCATCCTGCAGGGCCAGGCTTCTGGTCAGAGGCTACCCTGCAAGCATCTGTAATTCAGTTGTTGCACAGCTGGACAAAGGTGTGAGGATTGAGTGGGAAGATGCCTGTAAAGCCTGATCCAGGAGCAGCATCTCAGATTCTGGCTGTCACTCTTATTAGCTATCATCTATGGCAAGCACCTGGTAGTAGCCTGGCACATCATAGGCACTCCAAAAATAGTGGCTTTCATTATCGGTATAATCACTGGCCATGTATTACACAATGCTGCTTTTCTTAGCATCTGTCAACTAGAGTCGAGAAGATGGTCAAGGTCTCTGATTCTGACAGCAATGTGGCCACTTCCCACATACCTTCATGGCGGGATTCATGGACTTGATTCATTGTGTCCTTTCCTGGCCTAGTCTATGAAAGCTAGAGAGATGGCTGAAAACATCTGGCCCCTTTCTGCACATAAGGAAAAGCCCAGGTATGTTCCTGAGCTGTGTTTCCATCTAGAACCTGAGATGGAGGAAGGAATGGCTTCCAAACCCCTCTCCCCTACCCCTTCCCTCTTTATCTCCCCACAGTCAATTAACGAGTTGCTCATTTTGTGCATACTCCTGGGCTGATACTGAAGGACTGGCAAAGAGGGATGTGATGCCCGCCTTGGGTTAGGTCAAGACTTATAGGCATGAAGAGAGAGGAGACTGGACCAGACCGGGACTAAGAAGCCTGGCTGAGAACCAGCTGTGCCACGTAACGGGCTCTGGGACCTCAGGCCAGCCGCTTCCCTCAGAGCCCCAGTCCTCCCAGTTCTGAAATGGGGGTGGTGAGAATGCCTGCTGCAGTCATGAGGCTTAACTGAGATGCTGTAAAGGGGAATTTAAATCAGGGATGGTTGTGCAGATGCTAGCCATTACTAAACAAGGGAAGTGATCATTGTGTAACAATGATCTAGATTATATTTTTAGATGTCCTCAGTGTAGGAAAGTGGAGATGGAGGAGGCTGTAAGATTCAGAGGAGGGAGGAGGCATCTCCATGGAGGGAGCTTCCCTCTCCTGCCCCACCCAGAAATGCCAGCAGGGAGGAAGACAACATCCCTAGAATAGGTGTTGTTTGCTTTGGACACAGAATGAAATTTAAAGTCTTCCCTCTAGATTGTCACCTCCTTACACCCAGGAACTAAACAAGTACCTCATCTTAGCGTCACCCCACACCACCTAGCAGTGCCTTAGACAGGTCCTTTGTTCAGCAAATGTTTGAATGGCAGAGTCAGGACTGAAAGCCGGTGCTCCTTCCCCGAACTGCGCAACTCCTTGCCATGCTGACTGCCCCGTGAGTGGGGCAGGCACTCAGACAGGCACATCACAGCTGAGCATATGATGGATGGCTAACACTTGGACTTTCTGGGAGGCACAATTTGAGTGGAGTTTTAGAAATAGACTCACTCACCCTCTGAGACTCACTCACCCTCTGAGCTATACTTTATCTTGCTGTTGCATTCCAAACATGAAGTCACCACCACCTGGAGAAGCCCTCCCTCCTAGGGCTCACTGTCTTAGTTGGCAGCCCTGACAAACCAGTTCTTGCACAAGATGATATAAATTTTGAAGGGAAACCAAAAATTCAAGACTGTATCTGATGCTTTATCCCTCCTCTCCAGGCCAAAACCGCAGGATGGCCGGAGGCAGAGGCGACAGAGTTGCCTTTGTCTTAAGACTGCCTTTCCTAACTTTTGCCAGTCCTGACCTGCTGTATCAGCAGGACGGCCCTGGTGCAGCCAGCAAGACTTTGCTGATGAATCTTTTTTTTTTTTTTTGAAATGGAGTCTCGCTCTTGTTGCTCAGGCTGGAGTGCAATGGCATGATCTCGACTCACTGTAACCTCCACCTCCCGGGTTCAAGTGATTCTCCCGCTTCAGCCTCCCGAGTAGCTGGGATTACAGGCATGCGCCACCATGCCCAGCTAGTTTTGTATTTTCAGTAGAGATGGGGTTTCTCCATGTTGGTCAGGCTGGTATTGAACTCCCGACCTGAGGTGATCTGCCCGCCTCGGCCTCCCAAAGTGCTGGGATTACAGCTGTGAGCCACCGGACCCGGCCTTGCTGCTGAATCTTAAGGTCCTGGCAGAGGCAGCCCCAGGCCACCCCTTTGGCTCCTCTTGGCGGGCCATAGTCAGGGAGTAGCAAACTGCATTTATTTTTGAGGTCAGGATGGCAATCTTGGGAGAACACTTTTATTTTTTTTTTTTTTTTTTTTTTTATTTTTTTTTTTTGAGACGGAGTCTCGCGCTGTGTCGCCCAGGCTGGAGTGCAGTGGCGCGATCTCGGCTCACTGCAAGCTCCGCCCCCCAGGTTCAGGCCATTCTCCTGCCTCAGCCTCCGAGCAGCTGGGACTACAGGCGCCCGCCACCACGCCCGGCTAGTTTTTTGTACCTTTAGTAGAGACGGGGTTTCACCATGTTAGCCAGGATGGTCTCGATCTCCTGACCTCGTGATCCGCCCGCCTCGGCCTCCCAAAGTGCTGGGATTACAGGCTTGAGCCACCGCGCCCGGCCGAGAACACTTTTAATAAGCAGAGTTGGTTTGGTGCAATTGAGGGAGAGCAAGTTCCTGGTGGATGTGGTGCACAGGGAAGGTGCTGGCTTTGATGTTGAGGTAGCCTCCTCCCGAGAAGCAGAGCATGTCCTCACACTGGGTGTTCGAGGCCACACTGTTGGCGTTTGGTTCCTGGGGGACAGGGACGGTGGGGATCCTGTGGGAACCACCCTGGGCTTGGGCAGTGCTTGCACATTTCAGCCCAATACCCTTTTAAAGGCTGAATCCCACTAAATTGCTTACAGTGGGATGGAGGGAAAAGGAGGAAAGGGAACCACAGAGAAATGAACAGAGGCAAGCCCCTCCATGCACCTGCGTGTTTTTGGAATTTTTCAGTAAGCAAGCATTACTTTTGAAAAATGTTCTCCTGAAATATGAATTCCTATATAGAAAGTGGAGAATCAGCAAAGGGATTCCACTTCTATTACAGAAGAAATGTACATCTCTATACACAGAAAAACGTTTACCAGAATATGCTTCAAACGATTAACAGCGTTTCTGGGTAGGTGGAATTGCATAATTAGAAAATCTTTTTTGTTTGCCTGGATTTGTTTTGTCATTAACATCTGTTGTGGGTTTTTTTGGTTTGTTTGTTTGTTTTTGTTTTTGAGATGGAGTTTTGCTATTGTAACCCAGGCTAGAGTGCAATGGCGCAATCTTGGCTGACCGCAACCCCTGCCTCCAGGGTTCCAGTGATTCTCCTGCCTCAGCCTCCTGAGTAACTGGGATCACAGGCATGCGCCACCATGCCTGGCTAATTTTGTATTTTCAACAGGGATGGGGTTTCTTCATGTTGATCAGGCTGGTCTCAAACTCCTGACTTCAGTTGATCCACTCGTCTCAGCCTCCCAAAGTGCTGGGATTACAGGCATGAGCCACTGCGCCCAGCCCATCTATTGTGTTTTATAAGAAAAAAAAAAGTGTAAGATTTGTAAGATTTGAAAAGAATATCTTGCATTTGCATTTACGGTTCACACATTGTGAAAATAGAGCTTTCCTGGGAGGCACCCTGGGTACCTCAGTTTTCTGCTCGGCCCTGGAGCCCCAGGGACCAGCAGATGCTCACGGCTTTCTACCTAGGATATTTTATAATGTCTGAATCTTTTAATAATGAGCATGGATTGCTTTTATAATGAGAAAAAAAGCAATATAGCTGTTTCATGCGTAGCGGGAGGGGCAGTGGAGAAGAAGAAAAGCCGGCAGGCAATGTCGCAGCTGGGAATGCTGATGTCTCCTGGCAGGGCTGAGAATCACCTCCCCTAGCCTGCTACAGAACCAGCAGTGGGGATGGTGGAGCACACACCCTTCCACACTTGTATGGTTTTAGACTCAGACAGATTCACATTTGGGGCCTGCTACCCACCCCCACCATAGGTGGAAGTTGAGGCTGGGGAGAGAAGAAGTGACATTTTGGGCCCTGTTTTGTGCCCAGCACTGAGCTAGGTACTATGGTATCTTGTTTATTCCTGTAGCAATTCTGTGAGGGGCAATTACTAATTTCATTTTAGAGAAAAGAAATCAAGGTTCAGAGAGGCTCACTAACTTACTTAAGATCACACAGTAAGGGATGCAGGCAGGACCCAAGCCCAGGTCAGTCTGAAGGCTGTGCCCTCTCTTTCCCCTGAACCATTCTACTTTCTCAGGGACCGAGTGAGTTGAGATTGATGGGAAGTCACCTCTGGGCTAGTGGTGGCCAAGTGTATTAGTCTGTTCTCATACTGCTAATACAGACATACCTGAGACTGGGTAATTTATAAAGAAAAAAGGTTTAATTGACTGAGAGTGCCACATGGCTGGGGAGGCCTCACAATCATGGTGGAAGGCGAATGAGGAGCAAAGTCATGTCTTACATGGTGGCAGGCAAGAGAGTTTTTGCAGGGGAACTCCCATTTATAAAAGCATCAGCTCTCATGAGTCTTATTCACCACCATGAGAACAGTATGGGGAAAATCACCCCCATGATTCAATTACCTCCACCTGGCCTCACCCTTGACACATGGAGATTATTATGATTCAAGGTGAGATTTGGGTGGGGACACAGTCAAACCATATCATTCTACCCTTGGCCTCTACCAAATCTCCTGTCCTCACATTTCAAAACCAATCATGCCTTCCCAACAGTTCCCCAAAATCTTAACTTGTTTCAGCATTAACTCAAAGGTCCACAGTCCAAAGTCTCATCTGAGACAAGGCAAGTCCCTTCCACCTATGGGCCTGTAAAATCAAAAGCAAGTTAGTTACTGTCTAGATACAATGGGGTACAGGCATTGGATAAATACACCTGTTCCAAGTGGGAGAAATTGTCCAAAATAAAAGGACAAGAGGCCCCATGCAAGTCTGAAATCTAGTGCGACAGCCAAATCTTAAAGCTCCAAAATGATCTCCTTTGACTCCATGTCTCATATCTAGGTCATGCTGATGAAAGAGCTGGATTCCCATGGCCTTGGGCAGCTATGCTCTTGTGGCTTTGCAGGGTATAGCTCTCCCACCCCCACCCCATCCTGCCTGCTTTCACAGGCTGGCATTGAATATCTGTGGCTTTTCCAGGTGCACAGTGCAAGCTGTCAGTGGATCTACCATTCTAGGGTCTGGAGGACAGTGGCCCTTTTCTCACAGCTCTACTAGGCAGTGCCCCAGTGGGAACTCTGTGTGGGGCTCTAACCCCACATTTCTCTTCTGCACTGCCCTAGCAGAGGTTCTCCATGAGGGCTCTGCCCCTGCAGTACAACTCTGCCTGGACATCCAGGCATTTCCATACATCCTCTGAAATCTAGGCAGAGGTTTCCAACCTCAATTCTTGACTTCTGTGTAACCACAGGCTCAACACCATGTGGAAGCTGCCAAGGTTTGGGGCTTGCACCCTCTGAAGCCATAGCCCAGGGTGTACCTTGGCCCCTTTTAGCCACTGGAGCAGCTGGGATGCAGGGCACCAAGTCCCTAGGCTGCACACTGTAAGGAGGCCCTGAGCCTAGCCCGAAAAACCATTTCTTCCTGCTAGGCCTCTAGGCCTGTAATGGGAGGGGCTGCTCTGAAGGTCTCTGACTTGCCCTGGAGACATTTTCCCCATTGTCTTGGTGATTAACATTTGCCTCCTCCTTACTTATGCAAATTCTACAGCCAGCTTGAATTTCTCCCCAGAAAATGGGTAATTTTTCTATTGCCTCATCAGGCTGCAAATTTTCCAAACTTTTATGCTCTTGTTCCTCTTGAACACTTTGCTGCTTAAAAATTTCTTCCCCTATATAACCTAAATCATCTCTCTCAAGTTCAAAGTTCCACAGATCTCTAGGGCAGGGGCAAAATGCCAACATTCTCTTTGCATAGCAAGAGTGACCTTTACTCCAGTTCCCAATAAGTTCCTCATCTCCATCTGAGACCATCTCAGCCTGGACCTTATTGTCCATATCACTATCAGCATTTTCGTTAAAACTATTCAACAAGTCTCTAGGAAGTTCCAAACTTGCCCACATTTTCCTGTCTTCTGAGCCCTCCAAGTCTCTAGGAAGTTCCAAACTTTCCCACTTTTTTCTATCTTCTTCTGAGCCCTTCAAACTGTTCCCATGAGGCAGGAGAATAGGGCCTGGAGGCAGGGAACATAAGGCCAATCCATGCTGACTTCTTAGAACTAAATCAAATGGAAGCACTTCAGCAATGACAGAAATGTGAATGGCTGGCCAGGTGCGGTGGCTCACTCCTGTAATCCCAGCACTTTGGGAGGCCGAGGCGGGTGGATCACAAGGTCAGGAGATTGAGACCATCCTGGCTAACACGGTGAAACCCT
The DNA here is from genome assembly GCF_003255815.1 of Theropithecus gelada. Classification (NCBI taxonomy): domain Eukaryota; kingdom Metazoa; phylum Chordata; class Mammalia; order Primates; family Cercopithecidae; genus Theropithecus; species Theropithecus gelada. The sequence continues at coordinate 51,948,116 of NC_037669.1, forward strand.
GTCTCTACTAAAAACGCAAAAAATTAGCCAGGCATGGTGGCGGGCGCCTGTAGTCCCAGCTACTTGGGAGGCTGAGGCAGGAGAATGGTGTGAACCCGGGAGGCGGAGCTTGCAGTGAGCCGAGATCACGCCACTGCACTCCAGCCTGGGTGACTGAGCGAGACTCCATCTCAAAAAAAAAAAAAGAAATGTGAATGGCTTTGTAACTTCACTTCATCCTCTCCATTTACACCATTTACACTTTGTAGCTTCACATTCATCATCTCCATTTACATAGCCCACACGCTCCAAGTAACATCCTCTCCATTTACACTTTGTAACTGCACATTCATCCTATTTACCTAGATGACACATGCCAAGTAACATCCTCTTCATTTACATTGGACACACTCTGAGTAAATGACTTTGTAACTTCACTCCATTCTCATTTACACAGAGCACACACCAAGTAACCAAAGGGAAACCTCTAGAGTATCAAAACCCCAGAAAACTCTGTAATGGGGGCTCTTGAGCCCTGATGCTCAGGCCCACTTCCCACACTGTGGAGTGTACCTTCGTTTTTAATAAATCTCTGCTTTTGCTTTCCTTGCTTTGTTTGTGCATTTTGTCCAATTATTTGTTCAAGATGCCAAGAACCTGGATACCTTCCATCAGTAACCTCTGCCTGTCACCCAGTTCCAAAGTCGCCTCTACATTTTCAGGTATCTTTACAGCAGCATCCCACTCCAGGTACCAATTCACTGTATTAGTCTGTTCTCGTGATGCTAATCAAGACATACCCGAGACAGGGTAATTTATAAAGGAAAGAGGCTACTGACTCATAGTTCCACATGGCTATTCACAATTCACAATCATGGCGGAAGGTAAAGGAGGAGCAAAGTCACATCTTACATGGCAGCAGGCAAAAAGCGCTTGTGCAGGGGAACTCCACCATCAGATCTCATGAGACTTATTTACTACCACGAGAACAGTATGGGGAAAACTGCCCCTATGATTCGATTATCTCCACCTGGCCCTGCCCTTGACACTTGGGGTTTATTACAATTCCAAATGAGATTTGGATGGGGACACAGCCAAACCATATCACCAGGTAACCCCTTGTAATTAACTGAGGCTGCTCCCTACTCCAGGCCCCTCCCACTATCGATTTTGCTGTGGAGAACAAGGAGGAGCCTAGTAAGGGGACTGAATCTTCCCGTAACATTGGGAAGCCCTGTAGTAGTCGAGGTAACCAGTCAGGAGGGGCTCCAACTTTGGGGGGAGCTTCATTCTGGAAAACCAGCCCTGACCACCTACAAAGCCCTAAAGAGGCAAAGAATGGTGTAAGCCCAGCAGAAAGCCAGCCAGGCCCTGGGCATGGAGCCTTCGATCTGTCTTCTCTGGTGACATGCTTCCTCAAGCCACAAGGCTGAATGAGACATAAACGCCCATGTCCCCAAAGATCCAAGCACTTCCCATTCTACTGGCTCTTCTGGCATTCCTGTGAAGTAAGCAGAAGGCTGGGTTTGACCATCTCTTTTCCCCTTTCAGATAACAAAACTGATCGTTTCCTTCCTGCACTTTAGGTGTGCATAGACACAGACAGGTCTGCAGCAGGTGAAGCTTACTCAAGCTAGAGTGCAGTGGTGCCATCATAGCCCACTGAAGCCTCCAATTCCTGGCTCAAGCAATCCTCCTGCCCTGGCCTCCTGAGTAACTGGGACTACAAGTGAGTGCCACCAAATCCAGCTAATTTTTAAAAAAAATATATAAATGCGGTCTTGATTTGTTTTCCAGGCTGCTCTTGAATGCCTGGCCTCAAGCAATCCTCCTGTCTTGGCCTCCCAGAGTGCTGGGATTTCAGGTGTGAGCCACCATATCCAGCCCAGCTTTAGACTTTTAAAGAAATTTTAATAGTATTTTACACCACAGTGATTCCTTTTTTAAAAAAGAAATTTGGCCGGGCGCGGTGGCTCAAGCCTGTAATCCCAGCACTTTGGGAGGCCGAGACGGGCGGATCACAAGGTCAGGAGATCGAGACCATCCTGGCTAACCCGGTGAAACCCCGTCTCTACTAAAAAATACAAAAAACTAGCCGGGCGAGGTGGTGGGCGCCTGTAGTCCCAGCTACTTGGGAGGCTGAGGCAGGAGAATGGCGTAAACCCGGGAGGCGGAGCTTGCAGTGAGCTGAGATCCGGCCACTGCACTCTAGCCTGGGCGACAGAGCGAGACTCCGTCTCAAAAAAAAAAAAAAAAAAAAAAAGAAATTTATGTCCCTAGCATGTAAAGTAAATATCACAGTGATTCCTAAAGAATTCTTCCCTTTTATCACTTCCAGTAGGGCTATGTGAAACCAAATCTACCTCTGCTTCCAAGAAAGATGCCGGGCTGGCCTTCTCTCAAAGTCTTTCCAAACTTTTCTTGGCATTGACTTAGACACCCTAGGAATCTGACTTGAGAAAATTTTTTCATTAAAGAAAATCTCTCAGGAAGTAAAACCTCCTAAATGATTACTGAGTTGACATAAATCTTATGTATATATTCTTATCAGAAAAAAAAATCTTCATTTTGTGGGACACCAATTTATTTATTATTATTATTACTATTTTTTTTTTTTTTTGAGACAAAGTTTCGCTCTTGTTGCAATGGCGTGATCTCAGCTTACTGCAACCTCTGCCTCCCGGGTTCAAGTGATTCTTGTGCCTCAGCCTCCCTAGTAGCTGGAACTACAGGCACATGCCATCACACCCAGCTAATTTTTTGTTACTTTAGTAGAGATGGGGTTTCACCATTTTGGCCAGGCTGGTCTCGAACTCCTGACCTCAGGTGATCTGCCCGCCTCAACCTCCCAAAGTGCTAGGAGTACAGGCATGAGCCACCGTGCCCAGCCATGGGACACTAATTTATGTTTTAAGTCACTAAAATTATACAAGCTGGCCAGGAATGGTATCTCACACCTGTAATCCCAGTACTTTGAGAAGCCAAGGAAGGCAGATAGCATGAGTTTAGGAGTTCAAGACCAGCCTGGGCAACATGGCAAGACCCCATCTCTAGAAGATATTTTATATATATATATAAAATATATATATTCAGAGGATATATTATATATAATATATATTCAGAGAATTATTTTATATATATATGTGTGTGTGTGTGTATATACATATATATTCAGATGATTCGCCAGACATGCATTACTGGGTAAAGGAGAAGATCAAGGTCAAGAACAGGGGTCCCCAAACCCCATGCCAAGGACCAGTACCTGTCTGTGGCCTGTTCGAAACTGAGCCATGCAGCAGGAGGTGAGTGGTGGGTGAGCATTACCGCCTGAGCTCTGACTCCTGTCAGATCAGCACCAATATTAGATTCTTATAGCTGTGAGAACCCTATTGCAAACTGCACATGTGAAGGATCCAGCTTGTATGAAAATCTAATGCCTGATGATCTGAGGTGGAACAGTGTCATCCTGAAACCATTCCCCTCATCTGTGGAGAAATTGTTTTCCACCCGTTCCTGGTGCCAAAATGGTTGGGGGACCACTGGTCAAGAAGTTGAGTGCAACCTCCTGGTGGTGTGTGCCAATCACATTATCGTCCTCTGCCAGGTGGGCAGCAGCATGTTGGAGGAGTTGGGGTGAATTCCATTCACGCTCGCTACAACAATAGGGTGCCTACCTCATGGTTTTAACACTGGTCACTAGAAAACAAGTCTGTTTCCTCAAACTAAGTGACTGCTCTTTGGCTTTCATTTCCTGACATCTAGAGGAACCAGACTCTATTAGCATGTCATAAGCCATAAACTGGAGAATACTTTTTTGTATTGCAGAGCACTTTGTCATACTGGGACTATAGATATAGCATATATATATGCACAGCCACCTGGCACGGGATGATGTGATTGGCACACATCACCAGGAGGTTGCACTCAAACTTCTTGACAATCTTTTCTTCTACCTGGTAATGCATGTCTAATGAGTCCTCTGAATATAATTATAGCAGAGGATTAGTTGGATAGCTAATCAATTTCTATAGATGGCAATCTTCTTGGTGGTCTCTTTGCATTTAATCTGAACTGTCAAAGAAAAAAAATATCTAGTTCTAGCAAGAGATTGTTAACTAAATGGAAGGCAGAGAAATTAAAAAGCTATCACTTTAAACTACTGGCAATTAAAGTGAGACACTCTCATTGTAAAATCTTTAGGCTGGGCGTGGTGGCTCATGCCTGTAATCCCAGCACTTTGGGAGGCCAAGTAGGGCAGATCACCTGAGGTCAGGATTTTGAGACCAGCCTAGCCAACATGGTGAAACCCCATCTCTACTAAAAAATACAAAAGTAAGCTGGGCATAGTGACAGGTGCCTGTAATCCCATCTACTTGGGAGGCTGAGGCAGGAGAATCAGTTGAACCCAGGAGGCAGAGGTTGCAGTGAGCTGAGATTGTACCACTACACTCCAGCCTGGGCAACAAAGCGAAATTCCATCTAAGGTAAGGTAAGGTAAGGTGAGGTGAGGTGAGGTGAGGTGAGGTGAGGTGAGGTGAGGTGAGAAGAGAAGAGAAGAAGAAAAGAAAAGAAAAGAAAAGAAAAGAAAAGAAAAGAAAAGAAAAGAAAAGAGGGAGGGAAGGAGGGAGGAAGGGAGGGAGGGAGGAACGAACGAACTCACTGTTACCATCACTTGCTGGATACAAATATAAACTCCTCTCCACAGCACTAGTGGCCCCTGGTGATCGGAAGCCTGCTTAAGTAACTGACCTCACCTCTGGCCGCTCCCTGCCCACCTCCTTGACAAACAGGAAAGACACGTTAATTTCTGGTACATACCAGGCTCTACACTCCCACTACAGACCAGGTGGAGAGAATGTCCCTGACGGGGACACTATGGAGCTGTCCAAGAGGCTTTGCCCCAGCCACCACAGCCAGAATCTTCAGAAACATATGGTCCTCCAGGGGGACCAAAGGACACTCATCTGAATCTACAAAAGAACCCCCGACCTGGATCCCTTGCAAAGGCACCCAGCAGTGCACTAAGGCCAGCACATCCAGATATGAATACACCTGGAGTAAGTGGATTCTGAGCCTATTTAACCAGCACAGCTACTTAAGTGGACAGAGGGAGAGACTGCGGTCTTAGGGCTTGGAATGACTATGCTAAGCCTGGAACCCTGATCTTCTGACTAAGCCTGTGCCAATCCAATTCCGCTGCTCATCTCTGGCAGAAGGACCCAGCAGGAGGCAAGTGGAGACTGGGCTGAGGGAGAAGCACCCCTGAGTGACTCTGACCAGAAAGGATAAAGGTCCACAAAGACCCATGTAGGTCAACCACCTGGCTCCAACCTGTCATAAATCATCCTCCCTCACTCAGGAAATTCACGTACTCCTTGAAATTATGTGCAAAATTCTGAGTTGGTACATTTTTCAGAGAGGGTTTATTGCTTTCATGAAATCCTCAAGGAGATTGGCATCCCTAGTTCCCCCACCAAAAAACAAACAAACAAACAAACAAACAAAAAAACCCAAGACACAGACCCAGTGGCTAACATGTTTTCAAAAGGCCAAGGAGAAACCTTTCCTGTCATTTCAAGTGCCCTGTCAGTAGCCCTTTCCATCTGCTTCTACCTGTCCCTCTTCCCAAGGTCTAGACCTGCTTCTCACCTTTCTGCTCAGTAATCAGGTGCTGCACAATGACGTCAGTCATGCTATCCCTGTAGGCATAGCGGTCCTTGTAGAGCCCATGGACTGTGCTGAAAATAAGCTGGTAGAAGGAAATGGTGCCGTCCTGGCAGCCGACCACCTGCAGGGCGACAGAACTGTCAATTCCCAGCTCTCTGGAGAGAGTCTGCACTCCCATTTGTCAGACACAAACCCCAGTGATATGTCTCTCGAGACATGGCGGCTGCTCAGTGCCTCTTCAAGCCATGGCCCCACAGAACAAACTTCCTCTTCTTACCACATAGTTGGAATCCGGTTTCACTTGACACGTCCACACCCAGGAGTTCTGCTCCCCAACAGTCCCAAGCCGCACTCCATCCTTGGTGAAAAGAGATACTTGCTTGTCTGAACCCCCCAGCAAAATGTACTCCCCTTTAGTAAAGTAGCTGATGCAGCAGGGGTCAAAGTTCAGTGCCCGATCCTTCCCAATCTGAGGAAAAAGAACACACACCAAGGGAAAAACCATTTCCGAATCCATAACCATTGCAACACAATTAAGGGCTTTTCTCGCCAACTTTAATGGAGGGAGTTGGGAAGACGGAGAGCTGACCAGTCTTTTCTCCTGTGTCATCCCACGGTGAACAGGGGCCTCTCTGCCTCTCCATCTCCCTACTCCCCAACCACACAGCCCAATCCTCAGCTCCTAGAGTCAGTGGCACCTCCCCTAGGCCCACCCAAGTGCTCCAGGAGTGCAGGAGCGTGTCAGGGCTCCTCAGCCAAGATGGAGACTGGATGGTTTGGCTCCCAAAGGCCTCCCTCCTCTGCACATATAGTTATTGCTGTGGTCAATGGGTGCCCTCAGCTTCTTTTTTCCATCTCTTTTTAAAAAGTATTTTGCAGGCCGGGCGCGGTGGCTCTTGCCTGTAATCTCAGCACTTTGGGAGGCCGAGGCTGGCGGATCATGAGGTCAGGAGATTGAGACCACCCTGGTTAACACAGTGAAATCCCATCTCTACTAAAAAATACAAAAAAATTAGCCAGGCGAGGTGGCGGGCACCTGTAGTCCCAGCTGCTCAGGAGGCTGAGGCAAGAGAATGGTGTGAACCCGGGAGGCAGAGCTTGTAGTGAGCCGAGATTGCGCCACTGCACTCCAGCCTGGGTGACAGAACGAGACTCCATCTCAAAATAAATAAATAAATCTTTTACAAAGCTGATTTTATTCAGTTGAAAGATTGTCCTTTTTTCTGCAACTATGCCCATACTATTACTCTTTATAACAACTTTTTTGAGATGTAGTTCACATACTGTACAATTCACCCATTTAAAGTGTATGATTGCCAGGCGCAGTGGCTCACACCTATAATCCCAGCACTTTGGGAGGCCGAGGCAGGTGGATCACTGGAGGTTAGGAGTTCGAGACCAACCTGGCCAACATGGTGAAACCCTGTCTCTACTAAACATACAAAAATTAGCTGGATGTGGTGGTGGGTACCTGTAATCCCAGCTACTTGGGAGGCTGAGGCAGGACAATCGCTTAAACCCAGGAGGCGGAGGTTGCAGTGAGCCGAGAGCACACCATTGCACTGCAGCCTGGGTGACAAGAGTGAAACTCTGTCTAAAAAAAAAAAAATAGTGTACATGTCTTTCAGTATAGTCACTGAATTGTGCAATCATCGTCACCATCTAATTCTAGAACTTTTCCATCACCCCAAAGTAAACCCCATTAGTAGTCTATCCCAATTCCTCCTTCTCTTCAGCCCTGGCAATGACTAACATACTTTCTGTCTCTAAGGATTTGCCTATTCTGGATAATTCATATAAATGGAGACATACAATATGTGGCCTTTTGTGTCTGGTTCATTCATGTTGTAGCACGTACTGGTACTTCCTTGTTTTTCATTGCTGAATAATATTCCATTGAATGACAGATGATATTTTATTTATCCATTCGTCAGTTGATGGACATTTGGTTTGTCTCTACATTTTGGCTATTATGAATAAGGCTGCTGTGATTATTCATGTACAAGTTTTTGTGTGGACATATGTTTTCATTTCTCCTGAGCATATACCTGAAAGTGGACTTGCTGGGCATATAGTAATTCTATGTTTAACATTTTGAGGAACTGCTATTCATTTCCAAAGTGACTGCACCATTTCATATTTGCACTAGCACTGTACGGAGATTCCCCTTTCTCCGTCCTAGTGAGTGTGAAATGGTATCTCATTGCAGTTCCAGTTTGTATTTCCCTGATGGCTAATGATGTAGATCATCATTTCATGTGTTCATTGGCCAGAGAAATGTCTATTTGGATTCTTTACCCATTTTTCAATTGGGTTATTTGTCTTTATAGGTTTGTTGTTGTTGAGACAGAGCCTTGCTCTGTCACCCAGGCTGGAGTGCAGTGGCATTATCACAGCTCACTGTAGTCTAGAACTCCTGGGCGCTCACATGATCGTCCCAGCTCAGCCTCTCGAGTAACTGGGACTACAGGCATGTGCCACCAGCCCTAGCTAATTATTTTATTTTTGTAGACACAGAGTCTTACTATGTTGCCTAGGCTGGTCTTGAACTCCTGGGCTCAAGCAAATCTCCCGCCTCAGACTCCCAAAGTATTGGAATTACAGGTGTGAACCATAGTGCTCTGCCAATTTTCACAATAATCTTAAATGCAAAAGCTAAGCAAAACGAATTAAGAGTAACTTTAAAAACTAGGCAGTCTGGGAGGCAGTGGCTGCAGTGAGCCGTGAGATGGCGCCTTTGCATTCCAGCCTAGGTGACAGAGGGAGACCCTGTCTAAAAAAAACAAAAAACAAAACAAAACAAACAAACAAAAAACAACTAGGCAGTAGCTCGTGCCTGTAATCCTAGCTACTCAGGAGGCTGAGGCGAGAGGATCGTTTGAGCCCAGGAGTTCGAGACCAGTCTGGGCAACAAAGTGAGACCTCATCTCCAAAAAATGAACAAACAAAAACTAGGCCATTTAGCATCATGGTTAGGGCATGGAGTTTGGAGTCAAGTCTCCAAATTTCACCTTCCACATATGCAAAATGGAGACATAATAGGGGTACGTTATAGAATTGTGGTAGGCATAGTGAACTCCATCGCATATTAGCTATCATAGTTTCGTTACTATTTACTGTCTAAATTCGGTGAGGAAATTATTAGGAAGTCTCTGTCTTGTTCTCTTCTGACCACTAAGAGGCGCACTTCGGAGTAGAAGAAACGCGGGCGGAAATAGCCCAAAAGCGGATTGGCTTCAACTTCTGGCGGAAGTAAGTTCCTCCCTCCACCAGGTCTTATTAGCTCAGAAAGAATTCCAAATTTCTACGTAGACCCAAGGATAGGTAGAATACATTGTTCAGTCATATGCCTAGATACTACAGTCTATTAAAACATGTATACTCAGAATTTTTTGCGGCATTATTTTTTGACGTGTCTTTATTTTATTTGAAAAAGCCGAACCGGAAGTGCTTGCCTTTTCCCTGCCAGGACCCAGGGGGTTACGTCCCATCAGCCCTTGCGTGCCACTGTCCCTTCTCTCTTCCTCGGCGCTGCCTACGGAGGTGGCAGCCATCTCCTCCTCGGTAAGTTTTAATCCGTGGTCATCTGCATTCCTGCGGGATTCATCTGGCCCCATTGCCCAGTGGTGCGGGGGCCTCCCCTTCGGCGCGGTAGTGGCTGTGGGTATTGTTATTGTCAGCTTACTGGGGCGTGTACGGGAGCAGAACGAAGCAGCCCGGGTTGATGGGGCTTTGCGTCCCAGAGCCTCCTGCTCTCCGCTTGTAGTCAGAGCTGCGGGCTGCTTGTTTGTTCCTTGGCGGTGGAGGGTGCTAGTTGAGCCCAGACTGCGGGGTCTCCTGTGGGCCGTGGGACGACCAGGGGTGTCCCAGCTTGACAGCCGTCAGCTGGGATCTGTGGATCCCAGCGCTCACCGATGTCGGCCCACGTGTATTCGTTCATTGCTATAGCCCGCTTCTTCGCTGCAGTCTCGGGCCCTAGGGCTGCTGCGGCTGCTGGTTCAGTTGCAGGCAGAAATTCTCGTAGTATCTCTGGAAATAAGATGCAACTGCCCCCACCTTGCCTTCGAGGATATCATGGGCCAGAAGGCAAAGTCGTTTATGAATACGTGGTTCACTGATTACCCACTCTGTGCCAGTTGATGGCTGCGAACAGAAGGGTTGCTGCTGTAGGAAATAAATGAATGGCTCTGAAGACCACACTGAGGAAGGTGTGAGTTGATACTGGAAGATCTCCAAGTTTGAGGCATCCTTAGACGGATATGATGGTTTTGTGTGTGTTGAGGGTGTGGTAGCGCAGCAGCTCCCTAGGGAATTAAAACGTTTACCCTGTGACAGGCACTGCAGGCATTCAGCGTGCAGTGTCATCTCTATTCTACAGGTGAGGAAACTGAGACTCAGGTCCAAGTAGATGGTCAAGGCCATCTCGGGGTTCGGACACTGGCGACGTGGGATTTGCTGCCCCTTGCAAATTGAGTGTCTTGGGGTCGGTTTTGGTTTGCTCAGCTGTTGGCATTCTTTGGGCTCTGAGTGGGTGAGGTGACCCTTGACCTCCTGGGATCGCGTCTGGAGAGTGCCTAGTATTCTGCCAGCTTCGGAAAGGGAGGGAAAGCAAGCCTGGCAGAGGCACCCATTCCATTCCCAGCTTGCTCCGTAGCTGGCGATTGGAAGACACTCTGCGACAGTGTTCAATCCCTGGGTGGGAAAACCTCCTTCCAAGCCTCCTTCCAGGATTCTTCCTCACCTGGGGCTGCTTCTTTCCCAGAAGGCGTCATGGCCGCCCTCAGACCCCTTGTGAAGCCCAAGATCGTCAAAAAAAGAACCAAGAAGTTCATCCGGCACCAGTCAGACCGATATGTCAAAATTAAGGTATGTGGTCCTGGGATGGAAATGGGTGTGGGGTGAAGAAAGAAGTTTCCAACAGGCTGTCGGTTTCTGACATCACCTAGTCGGGATTACCTTTGACCTATGAACTGGTTTGTGGAAGAGCTTTCTGTAGAAATACAGGTCTCCCCCAGTGTGCCCTAGTGCTGGTACTTAACATCTCTTGATGTGTTAAGTGAAATTTAAATGAAAAGGGACACTTGGCTATTTTGATGCATTTGTGTTGTGTATTTTGGGTTGCCTTATGACAGCAGGATCCCTATTTTATAGACAAGAAAACTCAGAGGTGCTGAGAGCCGTGTCTGCAGCTGTGCTCGCCATCTCAGTATCTACACAGTCCCCTCGCATCCCACTGGTGCCTCCTCCATTGCTTGGGAGTAGGAATGGTGGGGGTGCCTGCATTCCTGGTGGCTAAAGCCACGAGCTCCTGGTTTTTCCCACCAAAAAAGTAAGGAAATAGTGAAGTCCTGTCACCAAAGGCAGCTACTGTGTGGCATACTTCCTTTTCATCTGGTCCTTTTTCCCTCCCCAAAGGAACAGTTGGCACTCTGCACAGACGCTAACCCACCTGTGTGTTATTTCCTTCAGCGTAACTGGCGGAAACCCAGAGGCATTGACAACAGGGTTCGTAGAAGATTCAAGGGCCAGATCTTGATGCCCAACATTGGTTATGGGAGCAACAAAAAAACAAAGCACATGCTGCCCAGTGGCTTCCGGAAGTTCCTGGTCCACAACGTCAAGGAGCTGGAAGTGCTGCTGATGTGCAACAAGTGAGTTGGGTCCCACCTCTAGTTTTCAGGGATCTGAAGTTTGCATCTGTGTGAGCACTTCTGGCAGAACTCTAGAAACTCTTGGGGGATGCATTTTGGCTGGGAGGGGTTGTACATTCTCTGAGGGAATCTGAAGTTGTTCCTTGCGGGATTTTAGAGAATGCTTGTTGGGGAGTGAAGAATTTGGGGAGTTCAAGGTGTTTCCTTTACCGGAGGGAGGAGGCTTGGTCTTCTAAGTGTAGAGACCCAAGACCAGGAAAAGACTGCTTTGTGAACACTGCAGTAATAACCACTTTCCACTACTACAATATCCTTTGGCTGTTGTTTCCAGAACATTGCTTTCTTTATGAAGGTGTCAGCCAAAAGAGTTGAACTCTGAAATATTTGAAGAGATTTATTCTGAGCCAAATATGAGTTGACCATGGCCTGGGACACAGCCCTTGGGAGACCCTAAGAATATGGGTCCAAGGTGGGCAGGGAGCAGCTTGGTTTTACATATTTTAGGGAGGCATGAGACATCAATCAAATACACTTAAGGCATACATTGGTTTAGTCCAGAAAGGCGGCAGTTCGAGGTTTTGAATAGATTTTCTGTTTCTCATCGGGAATTGGTTATCACTAGAAAGGAATGTCTTGGCTATGGTAAGAGGTTGTGGAAACCAAGAGTGCCCTATTCAAGGAGGGAGTGCATTCAGATGGTTGCTGGGGGCCTTTGAATTTTATTTTTGGCTTACAAGGAGGGTAGGGAGAAGATCAAACATGGACCTTAGGCCTTAAGGGGCCCTTTAGTCTGTGCTGTGGTAAGGGGTATCTTCAGGGACAGGAGGGCTTTAGAACCAAGTTTGGATTAGGTGGAGAACAGGAGGAAATTTGGCAGGCAGAGAGTGCTTACACAAAGGTGTAGAAGTGAAAGCGCATGGAGGGTTTGCAGGGCATTGGTTCTAGGTGGGTTTTATTGGTTTTTGTTTTTTTAAGATGGAGTCTCACTCTTTTGCCGCGGCCAGAGTTCAGTGGCATGACCTCGGCTCACTGCAACCTCCACCGCCCAGTTTCAAGCATTTCTCCTGCCTCAGCCTCCCATGTAGCTAGGATTACAGGCGTGCACCACCATACCTGATTAATTTTTGTATTTTTAGTAGAGATGAGGTTTCACCATCTTGGCCAGGCTGGTTTTGAACTCGTGACCTTAAGTGTTCTGCCTGCCTTAGCCTCCTGTAATCCTGCTGAGATTACAGGCATGAGCTACTGCACCTGGCCTGGTTTGATCTGAGAGAGACAGACGCATCTGTGTTGCCCTGGCTACAGTGCAGTGGCTATTCACAGCTGTGATCATGGCACACTGCAGCCCCAAACTCAAGGTGGGCTCAAGCTGTCTCTTCCCATCTCAGCCTTCCTGGTAGCTAGGACCACAGGCATGCTCCACCACACCCAGCTAGTTCTAGGTGTTTTGAGTAAGTTAGACACTTGATGAGCTCTGTGTATAAGAGACTTGGTGACCTGCTTAGACCAAAACTAGGGCAGTGGAATGAAAAATTCTCATGGGAAGTGACAGTTTATTTTCTTCACTTATTGGTAAATGAAAGCCAAAAAGCTGAATTTTCCTAAGTAAACTAGAAAGAACATGGAGTGTGTGTGAGTAACTAGGATGTTTGTGTTTATGTTTACAAAGATCTTTTATCTACAGTGGTGGTAGATATAAGTAATAAAAATGAACAAGAGCAGTATTCTAACGTGGTTACCTTCCAAGGCTGGAAATGTAACCAGGCGTTGAAATGCTGAAAATTTCTGTTAGAAAAAGATGAGCATAGGAATTAATGGTGGACACTGAAACCACAGTTGAACTGTAACAGGCCAACATGATTACTCAGTTGCAGTGCACATGTTGGCTGGTTGCCATATGCTCTGTAAGTGCAGCTTGGCAGTCTTTTTAAGATCCTTGGAAATACTCTGTTATCTCTGACCTTTGATCTCTAAGTTCCATTTCTGGGCATTTGTCCTTAAGGAATGGAAAAGCAGGGAAACAAAAGCTAGTCATTGCAGCAGTACAACTGGAAACAACTGAAAATATAATGAGAGAATTGTAGAGTGCTGGATAGAATGTTGTGAGTCTATTCAAAATGATTGGCCTGTTGTAGTATGGAAAATGCCCAAGCTAGGGGGACACATTTAAAATGGTGGGTACACTCTGTAATTATCAAATATGTAGATGGACAAGGACAGGAGAGTTTTTTGAAAAGGACAGATGAGAAGTGTAATATAAACCTAAGCCTTTGAAACATAGAAACATTTAAAAATATAGTTGCTTTGAATTTGAGTGGACTAATGTAAAACAAGAATTGTCTGGATTTGCTGTCTTGCTGTTAAGGCAGGGTTCTTGAAAAGAGCTGTGTGTCCACTGCCTCATTTAATCACTCCTCACAGTCCTGCTGCTTCTCTCTTTGCTGAAAATGCTTCAGGGGTGGAATGTCTGTTCTTAACCCACTGTGGGTGGCTTCATAAATCACCTCCTTACTGAAGTGTGCTTGTTAGGCCAATTGGTTATCAAATGGGGCACAGTGTGGCTGCCTCTTAAAAAGTCGTAAGGAATGAGTTAGAACTGGATCTGGCACACCAAGTCCTCAGGTATTAGGCATGGCTATGACTGGGTGACTTTAAGCATTGTTGCTTCTACTTGCTTTGTATCCTCAGTGGTCAAACTGGGTGCTCTTGGCTCCATTCAGACTCTTGGGTTCTGCTCTTGACCACTTTGAAGAGTTCTGAAACTTCATGGGCAAGGTAAAGCACCCTGCGACTGGGGGAGAACCATTGAACCTGGAGCGTGGGCCTGGGTTCACCCTGGATCCCTGTCCATTGCTTGCTGTGGGCCTTGGTTTCCTTATCTGTAAAATGGAGGTAATGCCTGGATTACAAGGCTGCTGTAAGGATTAGATGAGAGGGAACAGTGAGGATACTTTGTAAATGAAAGTGTTCTTGTCATCACCAGGGAACCATAGACTCGGGAGTCAGGATTTGGGGGCATGTAGGTGTCATTCCACAGCCACATACCAAGCAGCCCTCTCTTAGCTTGGTGCTGGAACTCACTGCCTTCTTAATGGAATTTTCCAAGTGTGTTCAGGGCTGTCTTGCTCCTTACCTACTTGATTCTCTTACAGATCTTACTGTGCCGAGATTGCTCACAATGTTTCTTCCAAGAACCGCAAAGCCATCGTGGAAAGAGCTGCCCAGCTGGCCATCAGAGTCACCAACCCCAACGCCAGGCTGCGCAGTGAAGAAAATGAGTAGACAGCTCATGTGCACGTTTTCTGTTTAAATAAATGTAAAAACTGCCATCTGGCATCTTCCTTCCTTGGTTTTAAGTCTTCAGCTTCTTGGCTAACTTAGTTTGTCACAGAGATCGTTCTTTTGCTTAAACCCCTTTGGCATCTCCCACTTGGAGGGGATTTGTGAAGGACACTCGGTCCTTGAACAGGGGAACGTGGCCTCAAGTGCACAGTTGAGGCTGGGGATGAGGGGCACAGACTAGGTAGGTTGTAAGACACTTAGAGAAGCTGTGGGTCCCAAGCCACAAGTAGTCATTCTTAACCTTGCTTTGTAAAGTTGGGTGACAAGTTATTCCGTGTGATGCTTGTGAGAATTGAGAAAATATGCATGGAAATACCCAGATGACTTTCTTAAACAGATTGTTATGGGATGCCTAAATTGCATCCTGTAACTTCTGTCCAGAAAGAACAGGATGATGTACAAATTGCTTTTCCAGGTAATCCACCACGGTTACTGGAAAAGCACTTTCAGTCTCCTGTAACCTTCCCACCAGCTGCTGCTTCAGGTATAATGTTACAGCAGTTTGCCAAGGCGGGGACCTACCTGGTGACAATTGAGCCTCTTGACTGGTACTCTTAGAATTTAGTGACACGTGGCCCCGATTTTTTTTTTTGGAGACAGGGTCTTGCTGTCACCCATGCTGAGAGTGCAGTGGCACACTCACTGCAGCCTTGACCTCTCCAGGCTCAGGTGATCTTCCCACCTCAGCCTGCCAAGTAGCTGGGACTACAGATGCACACCTCACCTGGGTAGTTTTTGAAGTTTTTTTGGTAGAGATGGTCTAGCCATGTTGCCTAGGCTCTTGAACTCCTGAGCCTCCCAAAGTACTGGGATTACAGGCACCTTACATAGTGTATATAGGTCATGAGGGATATGGGATGTGGTACTTACGAGATGGAAATGCTTACAGGATGTTTTTCAGTAACCATCCGGTCAACTTACCAGAAATGCTGCGCTGGTTATAACAAAGCTTCTCTACGTCTAGTCTCATTCTAGTAGATAGGCATCTTACAGATTGTCTCCTGTTCAAAACCTAGTCATAAATATTTATAATGTAAACTGGTCATTTTGGGGATTTTTTTTTTTTTCCTGGAGACTGTCATGCTGTCACTCCGGCCGGAGTGCAGTGGCTTGATCTTGACTCACTGTAACTTCTGCTTCCTGGGTTCAGGCGACTCAATTCTCCTGAGTCTCTTCAGTCTCCTGAAAGCTGGGACTACAGGCCTGCCACCGTACCCAGCTAATATTTTTAGTAGGGACAGGGTTTCGCCATGTTGGCCAGGCTGGTCTCAAACTCCTGACCTCAGGTGATCCGCCCGCCTCAGCTTCCCAAAGTGCTGGGATTACAGGCGTGAGGCACCGCACCCAGCCTCATTTTTGGGATTTCTTACAAATTGACAAGTGCATTCAAGATATTGGTCTAACAATTGGACACGAGTTGTGTAGAGAAAAGAAGTAACTTAGAATCTAATCTTTATTAACCTGGGATGTCACAGAAAATACTTGGGCCTGCCACTTGCATTTCTTTGTCCTCAATGCTAAACACTAGACACATTTGAAACCTTCCTCAGAAGGAAACAAACCAACTGGTTATTCCTGGGTGGTGGCATGGAAGATGTGTAATTCCTTGTTGCCCAATTTGCTAATAAGTATTTTGAAATTAGAAATGAAACGAGGTCCAAGCCTGTCCAGTTCCCTGCCCAACCCATTTCTCCTCCCTGGAAAAGAAACACATCATCCAAATTTCTGATTCATCGCTGCCACTTAGAAATGAACCGTTTTGAATTTTAAAATGTGAATGACCCAAGTATCTTTTCTTTTTGAGATGCCCGGCCTGAGCACTAACTTCAGGCATTGCTGAATGCAGTGAAGAAACCAGAGTGGTGTCTGCGGCCTCCTGACCTTTTACAGCTGACAGCACAGCCTATTTCTAAATGCTACTAGTTTGTGAGGCAGAGACAGCCTCTGAAGGAACCAGACAGACTATGGAGGGATACAGTGTGAAGTCACTGGAAAACTTCCTCACCCTATTTCTTTGGATGACTGTCCTGAGTTAAGGAAGGGGCCCAACTGTTGGCAGCCTCGCAGCTTGGGCTGGGGTCCTTTTGAGTTGGGTCCCTGGAGAAGGCACTGTAAGCCCTGACCAGGAGCGGCAGGGCCCCCAGTGAGATGGTGGAAGGGCAAAAGTAGAGACCTGCAGTGGGCAATGGGGAGGCCTTGGGCTTGGGTGGGCTCCTTTCTCTTAAGTGAGGGCCCACCTCGGTGCTGGGGGGACTAGCTGAGCTCCATTGAGTCTGTACTGGGGGCTGAAGTGGAATCCTTCTGGATGCTTTCAAAGAGGGCAGCAAGTTCAGGGTTGGATCTGATTTGGGAAGAGAAGTCGGCCATGATGGGGCTTTTCCCCACCTCGGGGATGGTCAGCAGGGCAGCCACTGCCCTCATCGCAGAGCGCTTCAGTTCATCTTGCTTTTCAAACTCCTGCTTCACGGAACCAGCTTTGACCTAAAGCAGGAAACAGCAGAAACAGCCATCCTTTACTGTGCCTGGCCCGCACCACTGCCTACTCACCGGTCTTTGGCTTCCTCTTTGCCCCATCATCTTACCCAACATAAATCCCTGCTGTGAGGTCTCCTAAGGCTTCTGTCTCACCAGCCATGTCCTAACTCCACCTTCGGGCTTTTACACTGGCTAGTTTCCCCACAGAGGTTCTTTGCCATTCAAATCAGCCTGAGGGGCCTCAGAGCAGCCAATCTAAAATGCTCACTTTTTGTTGATTGACAGTGGCAAGTACTGTGTTCCCATACTTACCTCCTACAGACTGCAGGGATCCAGCCTATACTGTGCTTAAAACCAGCTCTTAGCACCATATGACTAGACTGAATGAATGGATCACTGTGATGGTCTTCTAGCAGCCTCCTCCCTGCACTCAAGTCCCTGCCCAGCGATCCGTTCTACAGATGCAGCCGGAGAGTAAGCACCCCAAACTACCTCCTGCAGTTTGTTTCCTCTTCCCCCACCATCTCCCACTTAGGCAGAGGAGCTCAGCAGTTCCTCCATTGCTAATGGACTAAAGTTCAAATTCCTTATGCTGGGCTCTTCCTAAAGAATTCAATGCAGTGGATAACAGCTTGGCATTGGAGTTGCAGAGTCCTGCATTCAAATGGCTCTGCCCCCAAGAGCTGTGACTTCAGGTAACTACATCTTTGAGCCTCATTTCCCCATCTGTAAGTAACAGCTGCCTCTTCATAAGAGTTGCCAAGAAGATTAAACAACTTGACACAAGTCCACACTCCCTTCTCTGAAACCCCTGGAGCCAGATGTGCTTTGGAATCCAGGACATTTTGGGTTTTAGAAAGGTAATACTGTGCAGATTACATTCCCGGGGGGTCTTGTACAATACCCTGTAATCAAATACATGAATACTCTACTACATGTATGAGTACTGTGAGTAGTAAGGTGTCCCTCAGTATCCATGGGAGTTTGGTTCCAGGATCCCAATGGATGCCAAAATCCTCAGATGTTCAAGTCCTTTACGTAAAAGTGGTACACCGGCGAGAATTAAAGATCATAGCCTCATGCCACTTCAAGTCAAGTTTTGTGACAAACAGGTTCCTAAAAAGCTTTTGGTTGTCAGAGCTTGGTAGATTCAGAATCATGGGTAAGGACTGTGGGTGTGGATGTATCCACGCTCATCCCAATGCCCAACAGACAGCATCCTCCGCATGGCCAGATGAGTGGCTCTTGTAGAAACTCAGAGCAGAGCTTCTCTTGCCACCTCGGCCTACTGCAAGAATGTTCTGGCACTGCAGTGCCATATATACCTCCCCTCTTAAGAACTGGGACTTTTTGCCGGGCGCAGTGGCTCACGCCTGTAATCCCAGCACTTTGGGAGGCCGAGGTGGGTGGATCACAAGGTCAGGAGATCAAGACCATTCTGGCTAACACGGTGAAACCCCGTCTTTACTAAAAATACAAAAAATTAGCTGGGCATGGTGGCAGGTGCCTGTAGTCCCAGCTACTCGGGAGGCTGAGGCAGGAGAATGGCGTGAACCCAGGAGGCAGGCGGAGGTGGCAGTGAGCCGAGATTGTGCCACTGCACTCCAGCCTGGGCAACAGAGCCAGAACTGGGACTTTCCTTGGTGCCATAGAGCTCAGAGAAAACTAGAAATGATTTGGCCACAGAGACTGTCAAAACTGGCCTGGCCCTGTAGAAGCATTTTTTTGGATTGACTCAATAGTAAGCATATGTTAAAAATGTAAACTTACAAGGCAGGTCTCTATGAATAAACTACCAATTTTAATGTTTTATCCACAAAAGATTTCATTTTTGAAAATCACCACTCTATGGGTATCTCTCCTCTTTAAGCGCCAATCTAAAACACTGCTCTCCTTTTGGTAATGATTCCCATTCTTAAAAAACCCAGATGTATTCTTCCATTCAACAGGTATTTACTAGGTACCACCTAGAGCATAGATGCCAGGCTCTGCTCCCAGCACCAGCTTTCCGTGAGAGCTTCCACTCCAGATCCCTCCTCCAGACCCTTCAGGCACTCCAGTCTAGCGGCAGCTTTGCCCTAGATCAATCACCTGACCCAGCTTCCCAACAAGGAGGTGAGAGATTGACAGTAGGGAACCTATCAGGCTCAGTGTTATATCTTTAGTATCTCCCATGGGGCTCAGCACCCAGGAAGTGTTTAATGAATGGAAGAACAGACAGAGATGGGTCTGAATCCAGCTCTGCAATTTACTGGCTGTGTAGCCTTGGCCAATAACAACCTCTCAAAGCCTCTGTTCCCCTGTGTATAAAATGACAATAAAAAGCACTTTATAGGGCAATGATAATGATTAAATGAAGCACTTTCACAATATCACCTGCACTGCAGGAAGTGCTCAGTAAGGGGTAACTGAACAACTGGCCAAGGACTCAGTAGGTGCTCCAGGGCCTGGGCTAGGGCTGGGCCAGGGACTTACCTTGGCAGTGCAGGTGGCCCTTAGTGGCTCAATGAGTCGGTCCACCCTCTGCAGGACAGGTGCAGGACACAGGGTGGCCAGCCGGGCAAGCATAATGAAGGTCAGCATCTGCCCAGAGGAAGGAGACAGGAGACAGTTCTTAGTGAAATGGTGCAGGAGCAAGAGAAGCAGCCAGCCCTGGGAAAGAGCAGAGGCCCCACACCCGAAACCTGACGCCCAAGTTCAGACCACCATGAAGTCCTGCCAGAGTCTCTCCCTCTCTGGGTCTGTTTCCTCAAATGGTGACACTTTCTTTGCCAACTACACTTGGCTGACCCAAGGAGGATCAGATAAGCACCAGGAAGGGAGTCGTACTCAAGCTCCGATGCGCACCAGTCAGGCAGATGCTGGGGATGAGTGAAGGGGGCTGCTGGGGCAGCTCTGGCTGACTGTGGCCAGGTGGGAATGCAGACATGTGACTTGGGGCCACTGAAATGTTTTCAAAAGAAATCCCGATTTTCATGTAAAAAAAAGTCTCGATTTTTATTATTTATTTTTTTATTTTTTTTTATTTTTTTTTTTATTTTTATTTTTTTTTTTTGAGACGGAGTCTCGCTCTGTCGCCCAGGCTGAAGTGCAGTGGCCGGATCTCAGCTCACTGCAAGCTCCGCCTCCCGGGTTCACGCCATTCTCCTGCCTCAGCCTCCCGAGTAGCTGGGACTACAGGCGCCCGCCGCCTCGCCCGGCTAGTTTTTTGTATTTTTTTAGTAGAGACGGGGTTTCACCGTGTTAGCCAGGATGGTCTCGATCTCCTGACCTCGTGATCCGCCCGTCTCGGCCTCCCAAAGTGCTGGGATTACAGGCTTGAGCCACCGCGCCCGGCCAAGTCTCGATTTTTAAATGTTGACACCTGATTTCAAAACCAAACAAAAACTTTGACACCAACTAAACATGACTGCAGGCCTAGATTCAGCCTGTGGGAGAATAACTGTCACATCTTTTGGAAATGGTCAAGTCCTCACAAAAAAGCCTTGCACAGCATAAAGAGTGGTTGTCTGAAATCCCCACGCCCTACCCATCCCCACATGCTGACCCCTACACCCACAGCAAAGGAAGAGGCCCAGCCCACGGCAGCGAGGAGCAGCAGTGCCGGACTTCATGAGCTATGACTCTTGGCTCCTCCACGACCCTGTGCCCTCCAACTAGACAAGATTCCCTGTCTCCCCTGTGAACTGGGCGGTGTTCACTCCCTCTCACTTGAAGACTTGATGATGCAAGGCTGTGGGCTCTGTCGCTGTCACACCCACCCTCCTCACCCCAGGGGGTGGTAACAGAGTGGGCTCCAAGGCTGCACTGGTGCCTAGGCCCTGTCCTGTGGTCCTGAGGGCAGGCATGAGAGGATATGGCCAGACTGGACGGAAAGAACAGACTTGCTCGATCC
The DNA here is from genome assembly GCF_003255815.1 of Theropithecus gelada. Lineage (NCBI taxonomy): Eukaryota > Metazoa > Chordata > Mammalia > Primates > Cercopithecidae > Theropithecus > Theropithecus gelada. The sequence continues at coordinate 51,969,125 of NC_037669.1, forward strand.
TGAGAAGCTGGAGCTTTGGGGCCAGCCCAGAACTCCTCACTCTGTGTTCTGGGGTGTTCTGGGCATCTACTGAGCCCCACAAGATGCCTAATACCAGGCACACCCAAATGAGAGAAGCTGAGTACACCCCTCCCGCCTGGAGCCTTCCCTGTGGTGGAAAGTCCTGTTCAGCTTTGTGCGCCCCATGATTTTCCACTAGTTCTCATGGCATACACTGGAAAACCCAACCCCCTTTCTCAACCAAGACCTTGGGGCTGGAACCCAGAGAACTTATGTTGTTTCTTCTTCTCTCTTTCTTAGGGGTTGGCGGGAAGCAAGTTTAAAGCAATAATAAAGCCAAAGAGGAAACAGGCAGACAGGGAGTGCAGGAAGGAGCATCCCTGGAGCTCCAAGTCTGCAGTGGTCAGAGGCACACCCACTGCAGGAGGTGCAGCCTCACCACGTGCATCAGATGCTCTAGCAGGAGCACGCACTCCACCGTAGAAGCCCAGCGATCACACCATGGGTCAGTAATGCACCAGGGTGTTCACAGCAGCACTGTCTGTAATAGTGAAAATGTGCAAACAACCTACATGTGTAGCAGTGAGTGCAACAGAAATGGGAACTCCCGCAGCTGTGAAATATGACAGGACTGATACATACTGAAAAGCAAAGCAAAAAACATACAGTAAATGTAAGTTAAAAGACTGGGGGAAAAACAGCATGTGTGGTGTGATCCCATTTCTAGAAAACAGATCTCATACACTCATTTCCACAGCTTTCAGAGCAGGGACCCCACCTCTCACACTGACCTCGGCGTGGTGGCACCCACTTCATATGGATTGACTAATGAATGAGGGTCTATGTGCATCATCCCAGGAAACACAGAGACTGACAGCAGGCCTCGCTGGGTGGGGGGAAGCTTTTGGATGATTATTACTCGCTTCTTTGTTTTCATCAATCTTTTAAAACAAGTATGGGTTACTTTTGATTACTTTGTATTACTTTTTCATTATAAATAAAAAGTGACTCATGCTTACAGTACATATTTTTTAAAGTTGTAATATGGGACCGGGCATGGTGGCTCACGCCTGTAATCCCAACACTTTGGGAGGCCGAGGTGGGTGGATCACCTGAAGTCAGGAGTTCCAGACCAGCCTAGCCAACATGGTGAAACCCTGTCTCTACTAAAAATTACAAAAATTAGCCAGGCGTGGTGGCACACATCTGTAATCCCAGCTACTCAAAGAGGCTGAGGCAGGAGAATCACTTGAACTCGGGAGGCGGAGGTTGCAGTGAGCCAAGATGGCACCAATGTACTCCAGCCTAGGCAATAAAGTGAGACTCCATCTCAAACAAATAAATAAAAATTTAAAAATAAAGTTGTAGTATGGCAGTTCCTTAAGACATTAAACACAGAATTGCCCTATGATCCAGCAATTTCACTTGTGGGTAAAGTGAAAAGAACTGAAGGCAGGATTCCAAAGGATATTGGAACACCTAGGTTCACAGTCACATTACTCATAATAGCCAGAAGCTGGGAACACCCAAATATTTGTCCAGCAATGGATGAGTGGGTAAACAAACTGTGGTCTGTACATACAACAGACGGAAATTCTGATGTGCTGCAACATGGATGAACCTTGAGGACATCAGACTAAGAAGTGAAACAAGTCGGTCACAAAAGGACAAATACTGTATGATTCCACTCACAAGGGCAGAATCCTAGAGTAGTCAAATTCATCGAGACTAGTGTTTAATGGGTGCAGATTTCAGTTTGGGAAGGAGAAAAGAGTTCTGAGATGGACAGTGGTGATGGCTGCAAAGCAATGTGAATCTGCTTAATGCCACTGCACTGTGCACTTAAAAACAGTGAAGACAGGGCCTGGCACCGTGGCTCACACCTGTAATCCCATCACTTTGGGAGGCCAAGGCAGGCAGATTACTTGAGGTCAGGAGTTCGAGACCAGCCTGGTCAACATAGTGAAACCCCGTCTCTACTAAAAATACAAAAAAAATTTAGCTGGGTGTGGTGGTGGGCACTCCACCACTTGGGAGGCTGAGGCAGGAGAATCGCTTGAACCTGGGAGGCGGAGGCTGCAGTGAGCTGAGATCATACCACTGCACTCCAGCCTGGGTGACAGCAAGACCCTGTCTCAAAAAAAAAAAAAGTGAAGATAGTAACTTGTATTATTAATATTTCGCCACAATTAGAAATGATTTCTATTATATATGTGAATAAACTTTAAAATTTTTAAAAATGATATAGAAAGATATAAAATGAAGAAACCGAAGTCTCCGCACTGTTCTACCAGCCCCAGCCTCATTCTCTCTGGTAAGAAAATGGCCCTAACTTCTGGAACTAGCTCTTGCCACTCAACAGTGGGGCTTGGAGCTCCTTCAGGTCACAACATGAAGAGATGCAGCCTGCTCCTCAATGCTGCTAGTATTCCACAGCTCAAAGTGCCCTGCTGGGTCAAAAGTTTCATCTGGGAATTTATTTATTTATTTATTTATTTATTTATTTATTTATTTATTTATTTATTTTGAGACAGGGTCTCACTCTGTTGCCCAGGTTAGAGTGTAGTGGTGCGATCACATTTCACTGCAGCCTCAACCTCCTAGGCTCAAGCCATCCTCCTGCCTCAGCCTCCCAAAGTGCTAGGATTACAGGCATGAGCCACCACACCTGGACAATTTTTTTTTCTGGTTGCTGCCAAACCATCCTCCAAACAGCCTGCCCAGTGTAGACTCCCACCAAAGGTATCTGAGGCACAGGTTCCTTTTCTTATCAGAAAACAACAATGCCGCTATCTTCACTGGGTGCCTGGAGTAGCGAGCAAGGACAAACAAGCATGGCCCCAGTGGTGCCTGACTATCACTTGATACAGGGGCACATAGGTCTGGCAGGGGCTTGGTCTTACCCGGATGTCGTAGTGGTCCTTCAGCCCGTCCTCCACATGGTTCAGGAACTCACAGATATCCAGCTGGCCCAGGCAGCTCTCAAGCAGTGAATACATGCACTCAAAGGCCGCCTTCCGCACGTCCAGCCCATCGTCCACTGTATGTTTAAAGGGACCCATTTCCACCTGCAGGAGAGATGAAGGTTGGGGATACGGCCCCAGGGTGTAAGGACACCTCTTGTAGTTTCTGCTATAAACCCCACATCTAGGCCGGGCGCGGTGGCTCAAGCCTGTAATCCCAGCACTTTGGGAGGCCGAGACGGGCGGATCACGAGGTCAGGAGATCGAGACCATCCTGGTTAATATGGTGAAACCCCGTCTCTACTAAAAAGTACAAAAAACTAGCCGGGCGAGGTGGCAGGCGCCTGTAGTCCCAGCTACTCGGGAGGCTGAGGCAGGAGAATGGCGTGAACCCGGGAGGAGGAGCTTGTAGTGAGCTGAGATCCGGCCACTGCACTCCAGCCTGGGCGACAGAGCGAAACTCCGTCTCAAAAAAAAAAAAAAAAAAAAAAAAAAAAAAAAAAAACCCCACATCTCTATTCCACACTGCACGCCGGCCCCAAATCATGCCTTATACTCTCAAGTCTCCATGCCTTTGCTCAGCCTGCAGCATCCTTTCCCCTAGGTGATAATAGTGGCAATAAGAACAATTATTCTTATAATCTACTGAGCAGGCACTGTCTGAGCGGCAGGCACTGTACTGAGTGCTTGATGGATGACGTTTCATTCAAGCATCACAAATACCATCAGAAGTAAATGTTACTGGCTGGGTACGGTGGCTCACGCCTGTAATCCCAGCATTTTGGGAGGCCAAGGCAGGTGGATCACGAGGTCAAGAGATTGAAGCCATCCTGGCTAACATGGTGAAACCTCATCTCTACTAAAAATACAAAAAATTAGCCAGGCACATGCCTGTAGTCCCAGCTACTCAGGTGGCTGAGGCAGGAGAATCTCTTGAACCAGGGAGGCGGAGGTTGCAGTGACCTGAGATCGCACCACTGCACTCCAGCCTGGGTGACAGAGCGAGACTCCATCTCAAAAAGAAATATTATTGATCTCATTTAACAGATGAGGAAACTGCATTGGGCAGGTTAATTAACTGGGTTGGACAGGTTAAGGATACACTGCTTGTAAGTGGCTGAACTGGAATTTAAAACCCAGGTAGGCTGGGCATGATGGCTGTCCTCCCAGCACTTTGGGAGGCTGAGGCAGGAGGAATTTTGAGACCAGTCTGGGCAACATGGTGAAACCCCATCTCTACAAAAAAATACAAAAAATTAGCTAGGTGTGGTGGTACACGCCTGTAGTCCCAGCTACTCAGGAGGCTGAGGTGGGAGGATCACTTGGGCCCAGGAGGTTGAGGCTGCAGTGAGCTGTGACTGTGCCACTGCACTCCAGCCTAGGTGACACAGCAAGACCCTGTCTCAAAAAAACAACAAAAAAGACACCCAGGTCTTTCTGAAGCTTTCAACCATGAAGCCCTGTTTTAATGGTAAACACCTTTTCACCCTTCAAAGCTCAGCTTAAAGGGCCTCAATGCTGCTAGTATTCCACAGCTGAAACTTATTAAATCACCTTTAACCTTTGCCCCTTGAATCCTTACTTTACCAGGTGGGCTCTAAGTTAAATGCATTCTTGGTGTATGATGGGATTATGTCACAATAGGTCCATCATAAGTTGGTTTCCAGAGGCAATCCCATCATAAGGTGAGGAGCCTGCTGAACGCTACTGCTTTTGCACCATTGTAAAGTCGAACCATTGTAAGGAGGGGGCTGTCTGTAATCAGCAGAGTGGGCATCTCTCTCCTTTAGGGGGCCATGATGAGCTCCTTGGTGGCAGAAACCAAATCAGGTTCAACCCTGAGTCCTGGCACTTGGGCTCAGCGCAGATGCTCAGTGAACACCTGCCAAACGTCAACGTTTACTGGGTGCTGGTTGTGTGCCTGTGGTGGTTCTAAACACTTACAGGACCTCGCTCACCGAATTGTTGCAGCAACCCTACGACACAGACAGAGTTAGCACCCTCATGTGCTCACGAAGAGAAACTGAGGCTCAGAGAGGATCAGGTTGCCCTGGCTGGGGTCACATAGCTGGGAGTCAGGGCAGGACTTGACCCAGGGCATGTGGCCCCAGCACCTACTCTGATGAGATAATAATGCCCTACCAATGAGGCATGAGAGGTGGCATCACCCCCAGCTTCCCCAGGGTCCCCAGCTCTGCTCCACACCTCTCGGATGAGGTCCCGGCGGATCTTTGTCTCCTGGTAGAGGAGGGGCAGGATGTCATCCAGCAGGTCCCGGACTAGCGAGGGCTTGTTGTGCACAGCTGAGTTGAAGAAAGCCAGAGTCGCACGGCGCACGTTCAGATCTGGGTCCTGCAGGCTCTCCATGAACTCTCCTGGCAGAAGAACATGAGGGGTACGGGGGATGCATAGCCACAGCACAGTCACCCCCCTCACCGCCCTGGCCATCTGGTTACTGTGCATGTGCAGAACTCGCTGAATGGGGGTAAGCTGGGAGTGGTGAACATGTACTTTGTGCCAGGCACAAACAACCCTTCAAAGACCAGATAAGAATGTGGGCTCGAGGCTGACCTGGCTTCCATTCCAGCTCTACTAATTAACTGTGGGGCCTTGGAAAGCCTCAATGTCCTCATCTGTAAAATGGGAGTCATAAGAGAACCTATGCTATAGGACTGTGCTTACAATTTAAAATGTGGTGCCTCAGCATTATCTTGAAAAAAAAAAAAAAGAAAAATTTTTTAATGTGGTAATGCATGGAAGGCACATAGCAGAGTGCCTGGCACAGAGCATGAACTCTGTGAATGTTAACTTGGTATCACAGGCGAGGTTCTTAAAGATCAGAGCGGTCAAGTCACCAGCACTTCTCAGGATACTCCTTTTTGCACAGTGCTATCTTTTTGTTTTGTTGTTGAGACAGAGTCTCACTCTGTTGCCCAGGCTGGAGTGCAGTGGTGTGATCTCGGTTCACCGCAACCTCCACCTCTCAGGTTCATGTGATTCTCCCGCCTCAGCCTGCCAAGTACCTGGGATTACAGGCACACACCACCATGCCCGGCTAATTTTTGTATTTTTAGTAGGGACGGGGTTTCACCATGTTGGCCAGGCTGGTCTCGAACTCCTTACCTCAAGTGATCCGCCCACCTTGGCCACCCAAATTGCTGAGATTACAGGCACGAGCTGCTGCGCCCAGACTTGTACAGTGCTATGATTTGAATGTCCCCACCAAAACTCATGTTGAAACTTAATTGCCATGGTAATAGTATTGAGAAGTGATTAGGTCGTGAGGGTGAAGCCCTGAGGCATGGATTAATGCCGTCACTACAGGAGTGGGTCAGTTTTCATGGGAGGGAGCTCCTGTTAAAGGAAAAGCTCAGCCCCCATCTCATCTCTCTGTCTCCCATACTCACTTCTGCCCTCCCTTCCACCATGGGATGGCCCTCACCAGATGCTGGCGCCATGTTCTTGGACCTCTCAGTCTCCACAACTGTGAGGAATAAATTTCTCTTCTTTATAAATTACCCAATCTGTAGTATTCTGCTATAGTAGCAGAAAAGGGACTATGACATAGAGTTTAAACTTAAAAAAAATTTTATTATTATTATACTTTAAGTTCTAGGGTACATGTGCACAACATGCAGGTTTGTTACATAGGTATGCATGTGCCATGTTGGTTTGGAAAAAAAAAATTTTTTTAGAGATAGGGGGGTCTCACTATGTTGCCCAGGCTGGTCTCAAACTCCTGGACTCAAGTGATCCTCCTGCCTCAGCCTCCCAAAGTGCTAGGATTACAGGCATGAGCCACTATGCCCAGCCATTACAGTTGAAACATTTTAGAATTGTTAATGTTTTATATATTTAATAAAGAAAATCAAGGATGGGGGAATCCCTAAATATAAAACCAAAACGCAAAAAACTATTTATTTATTTATTTATTTATTTGTTTGAGTCAAAAAGACAGTCTCGTTCTGTTGCCCAGGCGGGAGTACAGTGGCACGATCTAGGCTCACTGCAACCTCCATCTCCCAGGTTCAAGCAATTCTCATGCCTCAACCTCCCAGGTAGCTGGGATTACAGGCGTGTGCCACCACACCCGGTTTTTTTTTTGTTGTTGTTGAGACAGAGTCTCGCTCTGTCGCCCAGGCTAGAGTGCAGTGGCGCGATCTCAGCTCACTGTAAGCTTCGCCTCCCAGGTAAGCTCCGCCTCCCAGGTTCACGCCATTCTCCTGCCTCAGCCTCCCGAGTAGCTGGGAGGGACTACAGGTGCCCACCACCACACCCGGCTAATTTTTTGTATTTTTAGTAGAGACAGGGTTTCACCATGTTAGCCAGGATGGTCTCAATCTCCTGACCTCGTGATCCACCCGCCTTGGCCTCCCAAAGTGCTGGGATTACAGGCATGAGCCACCATGCCTGGCCTATACCCAGCTAATTTTTATATTTTTTGGTAGAGATGGGGTTTTGCCAGGACGGTGTCTAACTCCTGACCTCAGGTGATCCTCCCGCCTCAGCCTCCCAAAGTGCTGGGATTACAGGAGTGAACCACCGTACCCGTCCTCAAAAACAAACAAACAAAACTGTATTTAAAATGATCCACGTAACCACCCAGGTTATGAAGGGGAAAACAAACCAACCACTTTGAGTATTTTGACTAGCTGTCCTCTAGCGGAAGACAAAAAAACTACCCATGAATATTAATTTTCACAGAGATAAGAGTCAGCAATTCTCAGACTACTTTCTGTGTATTTCAGGATTAAGAAAATAAATATCTTGTAGATAATGGGAGCTGGGTTTCTTACTGTAAGAGAAAGGAGTTACAGATATGGAAAGGGGGCTAGACTACAATAGGAAGCAGCTATGAACTCAAGATTTTCAAGATAGGTGGGTAGGTAGGTAGAAGAGAGGGAGGAGAAAGAGGGACAGAAAGAGAGGCAGGGAGGGAAAGAAGGAGGGACAAAGAAAGATGTGGATGAATGTGTATCTGGAAGCACAGATATGCACGTGCATGTTTGTCTCTGCATATAGACATGCATTTCCTAGTTCCGTCTGCTGAGAGGGCCTAGAAGCAATGAGGCCCCAATAGCAATAGGCACATCTAGTGTCCAGATCTTGGATTCTAAATACCATTCTCCACTAAAAGGAATCAGGACTCCTTGGAGAAATGGCTGATTCCAGGACTGGTGCAGAAAAGGTTTGCGATGAATCTGGAGCATCTCATCGTGCCAAAAGCAAGGATACACTTAAAAGAATGATGGAGGCTGGGCATGGGGGCTCACGTCTGGAATCCCAGCACTTTGGGAGGCCAAGGTGAGTGGATCACTTAAGCCTAGGAGTTCAAGACCAGCCTGGGCAACATAGCAAAATGCTGTTTCTATAAAAAAAAATTTTTAAAGTAGACAGGCGTGGTGGCTGGCGCACATCTGTAGTCGCAGTTACTAGGGAGGCTCAAGTGGGAGGATTTCTTGAGCCTGAGAGGCAAGGGTTGCAGTAAGGTATGACTGTGCCATTGCCTTCCAGCCTGAGTGACAGACTGAGACTCTGTCTCTCAAAAAAAAAAAAAAAAGGAAACATGTCAATAGAAAATAGGAACCAGCTTGAAGCGCTCCCAATGGCCAAATCTGAGACAATCTTGAGCATCAAAATTAAAGACAGTAATAGGTTATAACCCACAGAATGAAGTAGGAAGAAGCCATGAGTCTCTAATGACAAATAAATTGATGAATAAATAAATAAATAAATGCAAGAGAAGAAAAAGTTCTTCCAGACAGTAGAATGCAAACCTATAACTATGGAAAGAATAATGGAACTAGAAAGTCACCATTTGGCAAATATCACAGTAATCATTGACTCAGGCAAGAAACAACCGTGGATGCTAAACATAGTGGGCAAAAAAATTGATGAGAACAAGGATGTTTACATAAAATACTTATTTTATGTACTCAAGAATTCATATTCATTCCAAAGGAAAAAAGAGAAACTTTAGAGTAGAGAGAAACCCTGGCGGTATCCATCTGAACTGGGTGATCAAAGTTACCATCGCCAGTCAGGAGACAAGCCACCTCCACGTGCCCCTGATGTGATGCACTGAGGGCAGGAAGGCTCCCAGCAGAACAGGATGCAAGCTCAGAGCCAGAAGCCTCTTCTGGGCCCCTTTCAATGGTGCCGCATTGGCTCCCAGGTTCCCCATTCTCTGTGAGAACACAGCTGTGGGGAACTGGCAAGACCCGAGTTCACATCCCCGCTCTGAGTTAGTTTCCTCACATGTAAAATGGGGCCAGTCCTACACACCACGGAGGGAGCTGTGAGCACCACTGTGATGAGGTATATTAAAGGGTCTGATGTGGTGCCTGACACAGTGAGAGCTCAAAAACAGTTCAAATGTTCTAAAGCAAACAGGAACCCCAGGTGAAATCGCTGGTGGTGCCCACCAAGGGCAGCTCCGTCACGATGGAGGAAATCAGGCAGGGGGTGGGGCACGTGCCCACCGCACTAGGGCAAGGGACAAAGTTGCTGCCGATGACATTGCTAGAACTTCTGCACATGTTCTCCAGTGTAGAACGTGGTCACATCTGCTGACCCCTTGGTCTCACACAACAGGCCCCTGGCAGATGAGGATCAACACTTTTTTTTTTTTTTCTTTAGTGGGTGGCAGTCTCCCACTGCCACCATGCCTGACTAATTTTTTTTTTTCTTTTTTTTTTTTTGAGACAGAGTCTTGCTCTGTTACCCAGGCTGGAGTGCAGTGGTACAATCTCCGCTCACTGCAACCTTTGCCTCCTGGGTTCAAGTGATTCTCCTGCCTCAGCCTCCAGAGTAGCTGGGATTATAGGTGCCCGCCATTCCGCCTGGCTCATTTTTGTATTTTTAGTAGAGACGGGGTTTCACCATGTTGGCCAGGCTGGTCTTGAACTCCTGATCTCAGGTGATCCACCTGCCTTGGCCTCCCAAAGTGTTGGGAGGTCTCAGTTCCTCTCCTCACAGTGAAGGCTGCTTGGGATCCTCAGGCCAGAAGACCCTTCAGACAGAGGGCGATCTAGTGGGCAGGGTGGCGGGGGGAGCACTCTTCCCTGCCCCACTTTAGGGCCCATAAAAGCTAAGGTATGTGAGAGGCTGGTGGTTTTCCATTCCCAAGAGTCTATATGTTTATGAAGCATCTTCTCCCTCAGTTGCCCATGGGCCTCCAGGACAACTCTAGAAGATGCAGATGATAAGAGTTTCTCACGTTCATTTGACAGATGAGGAAAGCAAGGCTTAGAGGTGTGATGGACATGCCAGGCCCACCCATGATTTAGTGGCAGTAGGGAGGCAGGGATGTGAACCCAGGCCTTTTAACTGGAGGGCCAGGCCCTGCTGCCCATCATGGGCATGCCTCCCAGGTCTCCCACTGCCCTTGGCTATTGGGTAGGAAATATCAGCCCAAGCTTAAGGACTGGGTGGGGGCACTGAACAAGGTAGGGGAGGCAGGTGCTCACCAATGAAGCTCTTCAGGAGGGGGTCAATGGGATGGGGCTGGTCCAAGATGAGGAACTTGACCGCGGTGATGACGGTGCTCCGGGTGTGTGGCCGACCTGCAGAACAAGAAGAGGTGGAGGTGAGTCAGTAAGGGGCAGGGGCCAAACCTGGATGCTTACAGGTCAGAAGGTGCAGAGGCTCCTCCCTTGCTTCCCTGGAAGACAGAACTGTACCCCCTCCCCATCTCTGGGAAAGTGCATTCTACCATTTCCCTTGGCAGCCTTGAATCTCCCCTCAATCCTTCATGCTGTAGCTGAAACAGTAGGACTGACAGTGCTTAGGTAACCACACCACAGGTTGCAAACAGGGAACCGATAACCAAGACAGGAACTGCTCCGACAAAGACCTTCCCTCAGGCCTTGGGATTTTTCAGACATGTTATCTCAATTAGTCCTAACAATGATCCTATTAATTAATAATGATAAAATAGTATTAAAATCACCAATAAAAATCATCTCTTTGACACATGAGAAAAGAGACTCAGAGAGGATAAGTTCGTGTCTAAGGCCACACAACAGATCCAGAATTCCTGGCTGGGCCCTTCCTCCTGGGCCTGCATTCTGGCTGGTGGTCAGGGGGACCTAACAGAACTCGGATCATCTCCAGGCTCGGTCACGGAGAGCTCGCTTACTTGTGCTCTGCTGCTTGCTTTCTGAGTAGAGAAGCCGAATAAAGAGGGGGAGGACATTCCCTTAAAGAAAGAAACAAATGGGTGGATGCTCCACCTGCCTGAATCTCTCCTCAGTGGCTTGCCCCTCTTGCCCCCCGCCCAACCCCCAGCACACTGCAGCGAGTGGGCTAAGGTGCTTCCACCACACAGGCTTTACGTTCAGCCTCGAGGAAAAGTTTACCAATTGGTGCTAAGGCATGAATGAATGGAAGAGTTACTGAACTCAGACTTTTAGCTTTTACCTCTTTCTCTTGCCAGCCTGACTGGCTCCCAGGAAGATTTAGGGTGGCTGATGAAGACAGGCACAAGTGAGTAAGATTAAGTGAACTGAAAACAAGAACAAGGCCAAGGACGACTGAAGGCAGGGAGGTGAGAAGGAGACTAGAAGGAAGACGTACAGAGAGCATCAGTTAGGAAGTTCCAGGAACCTACTAGAAGCAGGACACTCATCTGGCTCTAGGCTTCCCAGCAGTTGGTGGTAAAAAGGAAATGTGACCAGGTGGCTAGTTCAACAGAATATGTGGGACAGAAACAAATAGGTGTTTAGGCAAAGCAGGGCTCCTCTGCATCTTAAGACTCTCGTCTGTCAAGGTTCTTTGTGTGATGTAACAGACAGTGTCCTTGACAATGTTCTTCCATCTAGTCATGAGGCCAGACAACCGCTTCTTATGAACCCAGCAACCCAAGAAGGCCTTAACTGAAATCACTAACATACCTAGTAACAGCAGCAGCTCTCAACTTACTCAGTATTAATTACTGTAGGTACCACACAGTGTACCAAACACTGTACCTGCGTTCTGTCAACCAGAGCACCCACTGGTTCCGTAAGGGGCCAGCTGGCCAGCTTGAAGCCCACTGGCCTTTCATTCTGGGGACTCTCCCTTTCCTAGGAGCCCCACGACCCCACCTGCCTGCCTTCCACCTCCTGAAGCTAAGATACCTGGTGTGCCAAAACATGACAAACCAAAACGCCTGCCCCTCCTGGTTCCTGCCCAGCCCTCCCCAAGCCTCAGGGGCATGTCAGCCTGTCCCAGTCCATACTGACATCTGCTCATGGCTCAGGCTAGCTGAAAAGAGCTGACCCTCTGCAGGTTGCAGTCTATGGCTACTCAGAAAACTGTTTTTGTTGACCTCTGTGTGGAGCACTAAGCTACTGTCCACATCGAGGATTATGAAGTTGGCATCATGTTTTTTTGTTTTATGTTTTTTTTTGTAGAGGCGGGGTCTCATCATGTTACCCAGGCTGGTCTCAAACTCCTAGGCTCAAAGTGATCCACCCACCTTAGCCTCCCAAAGTGCTGGGATTACAGACATGTGCCACCATGCCTAGCCAACATCATGAGATTTTTAAGTGTATTTGTTGTAGGGACCTATCAAGGACTCTGTCCCTTCTATCCCACAGTCCCATAGAAGGGAGCCTTTAAGTCTCAGGTATCACTGTGTGTTCCTCTGTAGCTTCCTTGCCTCTGTCGCATAGATACCACGATTCTTGTACCCAATGACTTGAAATAGCTCACTCTGCCCCAGCTGCTTGGATGCTCAGTGACAAACTGCCCACCTCTGCGCTGGGTTGCCTTGCCCACACCTGTGTGCCTACCTGCAGCAAGCTGCTTCCGGAAGCGGGGCAGAAGGAATGAAGGGTTCACAAGGACCAGCTTCCCAATGCACTCGGCCACCACCCCCCGGGTGCCCTCCTCGGCGCCCTCGCAGCGCCGGAACAGCAGGGCCCAGATGTCCTCAGCGTAGGGCTTCAGGCTGTCAGGCTGGGCGGCCCCCAGGGCCTCCCTAAGTGAGTGCAGCAGCAGGTACTGTCGTCGGGGCTCAGCCTCGATCTGCTCCAGCAGGAAGGGCAGGAAGTCGGGCAGGCTGCCAGCACCCACACGGCCCAGTGCATACGAGGCTGCAGCCCTCACATCCTCACTGGGTGACCCCAAGGCTTCCAGGAGCACTGCCTTCAGCTCCCGCTGGGGGCCTGGCCCAGCCACCTGACCCACCTCAGCCAGCGACAGGAATGCCAGGACTTTGACCCCCGTGCTGGAGTGGGGCGACCTGGCATCGCAGACCAGACGGTTGGCTGTGCTTGCCGCCTCTTGGGGACAGGCAGCTGAGAGGGCTGCCACACACCGGGCCAATGAGTGGAACACCTGCTTGTGCAGGCCAGGCCCACCATCCACAGCCTGCTCATAAACAGGAGCAGTGAGCAGGCTGATGAGTTTAGCATAGTCCACACACGGGGGACGGGTCCCCACCAGGGCCTGCAGGAAGCCTTCAGCGGCTGCCAGAACCCCGGCTGGCAACAGGGGCGAACGCAGCAGCCGCAGCAGCTCTGAGAGCACAGGGCCACTGACCTCTACCAAAGAGGCTGGCTGGGCCTGGGTCACTGTGGCAAGGAAGTCCACAGCCAGCTGGGCCACGTGCATGTCACTCTCGTTGACCAGGGCAGGCAGCTCAGCCAGCACAGCCTGCACGGCAGACGGTGGGAGGCTGAGGCCCTGGCTCTGGGCCAGGGCATCCAGGGCTGCCAGTGTGGCCAGTCGCAAAGCCCGCTGATTCTTCCGCAGGAATGAGGCCAGAATGGGCAGTGCCTCGGCCAGGATGGGCTGTAGATCAAGCTGCAGCGGGGACACAGCCACCAGCGTAAGCGCCTTGACAGCAGGCAGCCGGGTGATCTCATTCCGCAGGCGGTCCAGGAGGAGCAGTAATATGGGCTCCAGGTCATCCCCAAGCCGGTCACCCAGGTGGCCTACAAGGTGGCCCATGCAGGAAATGGCCCGCTCCTTCACCTCCTGGTCCAGGTCAGTGGCACGGAGTCGCGCCAGGGTAACCGCAGACATCTCTCCAACATATGGCTCAGGATCCAGTATCCGAGGCCTGTCCAGCGGCCACAGGGCCTGCACCAGCTCCTGTAACACCACCAGGGCCTCAGCTGCAATCTTATAGAAAGGGTCAGCCACACAGGCCATCACAGGTGGCAGGAGGGTGGGCAAGTGTGGGTGGAAGGCCTCAGCTGGTTCAGTGCCCAGCAGCCCCTGCAGAAAGGCCAGGGCATCCATCCGGATGGTGGAGGAGCTGGAGCGGTCGGCCAGCGAGAAGATGATGCCTGTAGGGTGAGTACAAGGGTTATGAGGCCACCGCCTCTGATGCAACGCGGCCCTCCCTGGAAGCAAGGCGGGGATACCTACAGGTGCCTGAGCTGGACTGAAGCACCTAAACTCTTCTGCAGAAGTTTCCAAGAAGTCAGCGCTGACCAGTGGCCAGGGTTGAGGGAAACATGTCCAGGGAACTCATTGGAACCAGCCTTGTTCTCACTACTGGTAGTGGGAGGCCACTGGAGACTCTTGACCAGGGACTGAGCCTGGGACTGGGTCCCAGACTCTCTCAGAAATTGGAGGCTCAACTCAGGGGTGGGGTCTGGGTTCTGGAAGTGGCCCAGAACAGCAGATACCTGGTTGCACTCCAGCCTACCTGATACCAGCACAGGCATGTGCTCAGCCAGGCTGCCGGGGAGGACGCCTGCCAGCTCGGTGAGGAGGCTGAAGCATCCCTGGCGCGCCCTGATGCTCCGATCTTTAAGCTGCCGCTGCAGGGCCTTGACCACAAGGGGCACCTGTGGACAGGAGGGGGAAGTCAAGGTCAGGGACCACCAAAGAAACCTCCCAGGCTGCCCACTACCAGGAGGCTTTGCCAGACACATCCCCAGGGAGGATGCTGGCATCAAGGTATCTCCCAAGCACTCATCCCTCACTCTGTGCCAGGCTTTTGGTGACTGCACACAGACCCTTGGAGGGTAGGCAAATTTCCCGCATCCATTTTACAGGTACAGAGACACCAAGCAACTTGCTCAAGGTCACCCAGGCAGGTTGGCTGTCACTACCACACTCCAGAAGCCTGGCTGGCTCCCGCCCCCCACCCCGGGGACCCCTTCCCTTCCACAGCTGGATGTTCTCCCCAGGTGAGTTTCCAAGTCCAGGGAAACTAACAGTGAGTGGCTGGGTGGGCAAATTGGGGGTAAGGGGTGGAGGTGAAGGCACGCCCACCTGTCCACGTAGCATGTGGAGGTTGCTGCCGGTCTGGGTGGGTTCCTCCATGGCCTCCAGCCATCCCTTTGGGGGCCGCGTTTGCCGCAGCAGCACGATGTAAGCGGTGAAGACATCAGCCTTGACATTCTCCTCGCGTTCTCTGAAGCGGCGGATGAGCACAGGTGCCAGGGTGCAGTGGAAATCAGGCAGCAGGTCAGGCCGCGAGCTGATCAAGGCTGCGATGCACTTGGCAGCTGCCCGGCGCACCTTCCAGCTCATGTCATCATCATCGCTGTACTCATCCTCACTCTCTGGGGCAGGAACAAGACACACGGGGAACCCTCATCTCCCAGGACAGGTCTGCGGCTCGGGGGAGAAGGGATGGGGAGGAGAGGGAGCCGGGCACTGTGCTTCACCTTTTGCTGATCAGCTTTTATAGATACCCTACGGGGAACATTCCCCTACCTTTTAACGGGTATCTACTGTGTGCTACAGATGGGGCTAAGTGTGTCAAACCCATAATCTTATTTTAGCTTCATGATGACCTTTTGAGACAGGGATTATTTCCCCATTATAGAGGTGAGCAAATTGGGGTTTAGAGAGAGGAAGTGGATTGCTCCAAGTTAAGGAAATACTTGGAGTTAAACTAGAGTCCTCCCTGCCTGCAGACCCTTAATTGTCTGGACCGTACCAGGGAAAAAACAGACTTCCAAGTCGTCATGTAGACTTGGAGAATCAATTTGGGGCAAAAAACTCATCTTTTGGCATCAGGTTTCGCTATGTGATGTTTCGTTTACTGGGACTCCAGAAGGGAGAAGGGACAGAGCCTCCCTTTGGCCTCTTCTCTTGCCTGATCTCTGCCTCTCAAGGGTCCCGATTCCAAAGGCTTCCAGGCAGGACTAATAAAGAGGAAATGCTGGGTTTGTGTGGCTTTCTACCCCACAATCTCCCTGAAAGTTAAGGGCTCATGCAGTCTTTACCATCACCTCAGAAGTGAAGGTACTGCCGAGCCCCATTTTACAGATGACAAGACTAAGGCTCAGAGGGGGTGAGACTCTCAGGGCACAAAGCGAGGAACAGCAGAGCTGAGATTCAGGCCCACGAGGCCCAGCCCTATCACCTGCGGAGGCACTCAGGAGGCTCAGAGGAGGACAGTCTTGCCTGGGAGCGCCCCGAGGCAAAGGCTCAGAGCCAGCATGGCCTTGCCCATACCACTCTGTGGACCACTTGGACCCACAGGGTGGTGTCTGGGCAGCCACGGTGGGCCACGGCCACCGGGTAGCTCAGCAGCCATCCCCTCTGATGGACCACTGTCACCCCCACAGCAGGCCACCCATGAACACACATCTTTAGCTCCCTATTACTGACAAGTGTCCCACCTCCCTGGCTTGGCATTCAAGGCCCCCACATGCCTGTCCAATCTCATTTACCATCCTATCTTGTTCCAAGTACCCCATCAGGCTCTAAATCCATCGTCTCCATCTCTGCCCTGCCTTCAGGCCTAGCAGCATCTCTGCCCTGGAAATCTGTCTGAATGACAGACAGGACCACAGGCATAGGAGGAAAGAAGCTATCAAGTCCACCCCCATTGAGACACCTCACTCCCCTGCCAGTGCCTGCCATTCCACCATCAGGGCTTTCCTCTGCTGGGTTAAAGACATTATCTCCCGAAAGCCATTCATAAAAGGGTACACAGTGGCAGTGCAGAGGTGGGGGAGTCTGACAAACCTGGCTCCAAGGCCCAGCTATGCCAACTCCTAGTTGTGTTATCTCAGGCCACTCTCTTCTCAGTATATGTCCTTGTCTGCAACACGGGGTAATAATATCTGTTTTTCTGGGGTTTTTGTGAGGAACACAACCAGCAAATGCTCAATAAATGACAGCAATGACTACTATCATTACTGTGCTCTATGCAGTCACAGCAGGTGGGACTGGAGCTTGAGGAAGAGCTGGCATCAGGACAGGGGCACCAAATGTGACCACTGTCTTTGGCTGGGGGATCCCAAGAAGGCTGTGCTCACCTCCACCCTCCAACCCCAACGACGGGCTGTCCACCAACCTTGCTCACTGAATTCACTATCCTCTGTCTCCATCTGCTCCTCATCCTCATCACTGTCGTAGTTGTAGTTGGGGTCATGTTTTATGTACTGGAGGCAGAGGCTGGTCACGTTGGGCACGTGAGGGCCCATTTCCTTGGGGCACCTGTGGGGTAGGATGAGGAATGCTTTGCCGAATCCAGTCAGGATGGGAGTAGGGGGTAGGGCCCAACGGGAGTCCTGAAATTTTACTGCTTTGAGGCCAGCATCCCCACCAACTTCCCAAAGGAGTCCCCAGGCAATCCCACCATACATACTTCCTCAAGAAGGCCTCAAAAGCCTGGAGGCAGGACTCCCGGAGCTCATCATCATCCAGGTTGCAGAAATCCTCCACCAGGGGCACCAGGCGGTCCAGGTGAGCCCCTGCAGGGCCGGGTGGGTCACTGAACCCAAGCCAGACACTCTCATGGAGTTCCCCCAGCCTGCAGCACTCAGCCTGTCCCCGCACCTACAGCGCTGACCACTGCAGATTCAACTCAGAGGTTTCATAGTCAAGCAGATGTGGGTTCTAGCCCTGACTCTGCCACCCAACTGCTATGGGACTTTGGGCAGGTCACAACATTTCTTTGACCTTAGCTGATTTTCACAACAAGGATAATAATGTCTCCTGGGCAGAGATTTTGTGAAGATAAATTATATAAAAATAAATAGCTGGCTGGGCGCCGTGAGTCACGCCTGTAATCCCAGCACTTTGGGAGGCCGGGGCGGTCAGATCACAAGGTCAGGAGACTGAGACCACGGTGAAACCCCGTCTCTACTAAAAATACAAAAAATTAGCCAGGCGCGGTGGCGGGTGCCTGTAGTCCCAGCTACTCAGGAGGCTGAGGCAGGAGAATGGCGTGAACCCGGGAGGCAGAGCTTGCGGTGAGCCAAGATTGCACCACTGCACTCCAGCCTGGGCGACAGAGCGAGACTCAGTCTCAAAAAAAAAAGATAAATAGCTTAGGCCAGGCGCAGTGGCTCATGCCTGTAATCCCAGCATTTTGGGAGTCCAAGGCAGGTGGATTACAAGGTCAGGAGATCGAGACCATCCTGGCTAACACGGTGAAACCCTGTCTCTACTAAAAATACAAAAAATTAGCTGGGTGTGGTGGCACACACCTGTAGTCCCAGCTACTCAGGAGGCTGAGGCAGGAGGATTGCTTGAACCTGGGAGGTGGAGGTTGCAGTGAGACAAGATAGCATCATTGTACTCCAGCCTGGGGGACACAGCGAGACTCTACCTCAAAAAAAAAAAAAAAAGATAAATAGCTTAGGCTGGGCGCGTGGCTCACACCTGTAACCCCAGCACTTTGGGAGGCCGAGGCAGATGGATCATCTGAGGTCAGGAGTTCGAGACCAGCTTGGTCAACATGGTGAAACTCCATCTCTACTAAAAATTCAAAAATTAGCTGCGTGTGGCAGTGCGCCCCTATAATCCCAGCTACTTGGGAGACTGAGGCAGGAGAATCGCTTGAACCTGGGAGGTGGAGGTTACAGTGAGCAGAGATTGTGCCACTGCACTCCAGCCTGGGCAACAGAGCGAGACATGAGACTCAGTCTGGAAAAAAAAAAAAAAAGTTAAGAAAAGCTTAGTCCAAGGCTGGGCGCAGTGGCTCACCCCTGTAATCCTAGCACTTTGAGAGGCCGAGGCAGGCAGATCACGGGATCATGAGGTCAGGGGTTCAAGACCAACCTGGCCAACCAACATAGTGAAACCCTGTCTCTACTAAAAATACAAAAACTAGCCAGGTATCGTAGCGTGCGCCTGTAGTCCTAGCTACTCCGGAGGCTGAGACAGGAGAATCGCTTGAATCTGGGAGGTGGAGGTTGCGGTGAGCCGAGATTGCACCACTGCACTCCAGCCTGGGCAACAGAGTGAGACTCTCTCTCAAAAACATAAATAAATAAGTTTAGTCCAGGTTCTGCACAAGCAGGCACTCGATAAGTAGCTTCTGTTATCAAAACCATTACTCATGTCCTGGCCTAATTTCCTTCACTAGGTTGTAAGTCCCTGGATAGGAGAAACGGGAGGCAAGTACTGCCCTAATAGACCAGGCAAGAGGGGTTCCTGCCTGGTCTCTAGGCTTTAGAGCATCCCACTCATGCCCTTCTCCAGCCACATCCTTCCTCACAGTACAAGAAGAGACATGCTGACCTAGAGACCCCCCCAGCACTCCTAGATTCCATTCTGTCTGGGTATCTGAGGACCCCAGAGTTTCCCGCCCAACGGATCCTGACCCCTTGTCCGAGCCTGCACAGGCCTCTTTCCCGGGTCCATGCAACCAAGGATGGCTGAGGGCTGGCTGCTGTTTGGGAGAAATGGGACAGGGTGTGGCCATGTCAGCTGGGGTTGTCCCCATGTGTGCCTGCAAGGCCGCTTGCAGTGAGAGAGCCAGGGGTTAGGAGAGGCTGACCGTAGGCCAACTCTATCCAAACTGTCTTGGTATAGTCAGAATTCCAAGGTGTCTGAAGATACATTCAAATCTGATTGCAGCTTTCCATTTCTAAAAAACTAATCTATAGTGACAGAAAGCAGATCAGTGGCTGCCTGGACAAGGCAGCGAGAGCTGGACTGCACACGGACACAAGGTGATAGAAATGTTTTACGGATATACACAAAGGTCAAAACACACTTAATTGTACACTTTAAATAGTGCGGTTTATTGTATGCACATTAAATTGTTTCTTAAAAATTCAAACTTGGCCCACGGGCTGTTACTAAGATATCTTTGTCAAAGTGGGAGAACAAAATATAGTCTAACAGTTTAGTGGCGTGACTTAAAATTGTAATTACCAGCCAGTCCCCAGGTCTCAGAAGTGGTTGATCCAACCCCCTTCTCTGAACCATCTGCACTAGGCAGGAGCTCAGGCCGGGTGGTTTGTCCAGCTCCGGCCCGCCCTGCACCTCTCAAGCCCCGCACCTCTCAAGCCGTGCCCGGCCCCAACCTCTGCGTTCCAAGGGCTTCAGGCACACCAACCAACCAAGGAAGCAGCCCGGCCCAGGCCCCACCCACCACGTCAGTCCAGGTCCCGCTCCATCCTCCCTACCAAGGAGGCTGTCCACCCTTACACCCGGGCTGCACGACGCCCCAAGCTCCACCCCCTTACCGAGTCATTGGCTCGCCCCTAAGCTCCACCCACCATGCCATCCCAGGCCCTGCCCCTTCCCCGCCCCCTTACCGAGGCGGTGGCCGGCCTGGCGGCCGACGCTGCCCAAACATTGGATCAGGGTGCGGATGGCAGCCGGGCTGGTGGGCGCCCGTGGGCCGGGAAGCCGGTCCAGTAGGTGGTCAGCGAGTTCCACGAAGAGGTTGGTGCTGCAGGCGGCCGCCAGGTGGCCAAGCGCTCCAACCGCCCGCTTGCGCACCGCCAGGCGCGGGCTGCTCAGCTGTGGCAGCAGACAGTGCAGGAGGCTAGCGTGGAAGGCGCCCAGCGGGGCACCCAGCCTGGGGAACACGAGGGGGCATCAGGCCGGTCGCACCCCGCGGGCAGCCTGGGCCAGGCTCCGCCCCTCTCCCCATTCTCTCCCGACCTCATTCCCAGGATTATGGCAACTCAATGGTCCTTGCAAAAGAGGTGCCCTGCAACTGTGAGGAGGAATTATTTTAATTATTTTGTTACATGAGAGAAAGCGGAGAGAGAAAGGTACTTCTCAGCAGTGCAAAGCCTGGCTCCCAGCCCAGGGAGAAGGACCTGATGGGGGAAGCATGGGGGATCGAGTAAGGCTGTCCCTACTTCTTGTAAGTCTAGGCCTTGCCTCAATACCATCCCCCTCTGTCCAACCTCCTTGCTGAGACCAGAGCAGTATAAAATCTACTTCTCACCTGGTCACTCCTCTG
This sequence comes from Theropithecus gelada, assembly GCF_003255815.1. NCBI lineage: Eukaryota > Metazoa > Chordata > Mammalia > Primates > Cercopithecidae > Theropithecus > Theropithecus gelada. Next base: position 51,990,203 of record NC_037669.1, read on the forward strand.
CTTAACTCCTTCCATGGCTCCTTAGTGCCTTTGGAGATGCTGAGCTCTGGGCTCAAGAGGCAACACCAGAGAATGGCTTCCACGCACACAGCACAGCCCCTGCCTGCCTCAGCAGCTTCTATCCACACCTTCAAACGAGGCCCGTGCATTTTCTGTCCCATAAACATCCCGAGACCTTTTCTCACTTTACACAAACACACTGACCTCACTCTCCCTTATTTCTATGTCCTACCCAACCCTCTCTCCTGGGTTTCATTTGTCTATTCACCTGCTAAGTGACAGGGACTGTGCTGGAAGCCAGGGTGAACAAGATAGACTGATCCCGGGACCTGCCCTCATGGAGTGTGTGGTTGAGTGGGTGCCTCCCAGGAACCTCAAGTTCAACATGCCCCAGCTTGAATCCATCACCTTCCTCCCCACACACCTGCTCCTGGCTCCCAGAGTGCACCCCATCACAGCACCTCTGTCTGTCCCCACCAGTTACTAAAGGCAGAACCCTAGGGGTTAGCCTCCAGTCCCCGCCTCTCTTGCCCACTCCAAGTCCTGTGGAGTCTACCTCCTGAATACAACCCGAATTGCTTTCCCTATAGTAGCCTTTTAACCAGTCCCCAGCCTGTTCAATCCCCTCCCATCTACTCTCCACTGCAGAGAGAAAGATCAGAGTGGAACACACAAATACCCCCACCCCATGGCTCCTGGCCAGCCCTCCACCTCATCTCTCCATACCCACCTCTCCACATTACAGCCTGCCCCACGACCCCTGGCAGACTCTGGGACCCCAAGTCTTCCCCCATCTCTGCCTTCCGGACTGGGGGCAGTCTTCCCTCCAGCATCCTCCTTATACCTGCCCAAACTCAGCTAAGTCCTGCCCCTCCTCGAAGGCTCAACTCTAGCAGCACGCTCTTTTAGAAGGCTCCTAGTTCCCAGCTGGGCTGGGGGCTCCTCTGAGCTCCTATCAGCCCTGTTCTTATCCTTAACTGTTGTGCTTACTCCATTCACAGTTTTATACATGTCTGTGAACTCCTCCCTAGGAACAACCAAGACTGATCTAACCCCATGTTCCGAACATTAGGCCAGCGCCTGCCATTTTTCTGGTTAGAGCAGGTATTCAAGTCGTGGGAGGTTTTACTGACCGTGTGACCACATCACCTCTCAGAGCCTGTAAAATTGTGACAATTGAGTTCTCCTTTACGAGGCTGCTGGGATGATTAAGGAGCCCCGAGCACAGGGCTTGGTGTGCAGTAGGTGCTAGCTCTGTGATTTGAGTCCCTTCCTGTCCCCTTTTACCCATTCTTCCTCAATACCCAGGGTGGCCTCCCACACCTGCTCAGCATGTCAGAGAGGATGTCCAGGGCTTCCAGCTGCACAGCCACATCCTCCTGCTGGGCAATGGCACTGGTGAGCTGGCCCGTGATCTTCCGGCACACGTTGGTGGCCAGCCCGGAGCCTGCACAGGGCACAAGGTGGGCACAGTGAGGCCCTGGCCTGGGGAAAAGGCAGCCTTTACCACTGGTCTGCCTCTGCTCTGGCTGTGTTCCTGAGCCCACATCCCAGGGAATCTTGCCAGGGCTTCAGAGGTCCCAGGTTTGACCCAGAGTCTGGCCAAAGTAAAGGAGACAGCTAGGGGAGCTGCAGAGCCAATGGCCGAGCTGCTGGGTGGCACTCACATACCCAAGCCCTTCTTCCTTTCCCCATTCCTCTAGGGAGGCAGGGAAAGTTAAACACTTCCTTTCCTGCCTCCCTTGCTGCTGGGAGTGGCTGGGTGATCCAGCTCTTGCCAGTGAGATATCAGTGGAAGTCGTATGGGGGCTTCTGGGAAAACGTGTGCTTTCCCTATAAAGGGAGGGGACATGGGGCAAGACCTGAACCCTGTCAATATTGAGCCACTAAATGAATTGCTACCGAAATGGAGTGGCTGATTCCTCCAGAATTGCCATGTGAGGAAAAACCACCCCTGATTTCTTTAAACTGTCGTTGGTTAGATTTCATCACTTGAGCTAAAAGCATTCCTAACTGACACAGAAGCATGAACTTAAACGGAGCTGGGCCTGAATTCTCTGCCCTGCTTACTAGCTGAGTGACCTCAGGTATGTCTCTTCAACTCTCTGTGCCTCAGTGTTTTTTTGTTTTTTACCATTAACTAGGACAAATACTAACAGTACCTAGTCCTGGGGACCTGGGTACCTGTGGCTGCAGGGGGGAGCTCCGAGAGGACGGTCTTGAGGCCAATGCCGGCGATGTCTCGCAGCTGCTCCTTGTCTGACCGCATGTTGGCGCACAGGGTGTCCACGATGGTCTCCACCTGGTACTCCTTCACTTTGCCCACCAGAGGACCCAGGCTGAGCAGGGAGTGGGAAGGTGAGTCCAAGGTCCCAAGGTTCAGCCTGAGTCAGGCTACCCCTTTATGTCCTTTCATGCTCCTGGGACCACATGTGCTGAGGAAAAGGCCTCAGATCACCAGGGGAGCCCCTGTTTGGCCAGAAAGAGGTACTCTCTGGCTATGCCAAAATTGTTCCTGGCACCTCCCAAACCTACGTTTCTTCTTGTTTTACGTCTCAGGAAATGGCCAAATAGTGCCCCAGAACAAGGGTGCTCAAACTTGGGCGTGCATCTGAATCCCCTGGAGGGCTTGTTAAAACAGATTGCTGGGCCCCACCCCCAGAGTTTCAGAGTCAGGAGGGCTATCTCGGTGGGGCCTAACAGCATGCATTTCTAGCAAGCTCCCAGTTGAGGCTGATAGTGTAGGTGGTCCAGGGAGCACACTTGGAGAACCTCTGCCTTAGAGGCTTGCTTCTCAAAGTTTGGTGGTGGGTTAGCATCGGCAACACCACTCGGAAGCTTGTTCAGGATATGGGATCTCAGGCCCTACCCTACCCTAGATCTATTGAGCCAGGATCTGTAGCGCCACAAGGTCCCCAGGTGATTCTAATGCACAGGAAAGTGTAAAAACAGCTGCACTAGATGCCTGGGTTCTCAGCCTTAGTTGCCATCACCTGGGCCTCTGAAACATGCCTACCTGGGCACTGCCCTCAGAGAGTCTGAGTTAATTGGTTTCACGTGTGACCTGGAGGCGGGAGGGCTTTTAAAATTCCCCAGGTGATTCTAACATGCAGTCGAGGCTGACAACCTCTGCCCTACCTGAGTAGTTCTCAGACATTGGTTGCATCAGAATGCAGATTCCAGGGTGCTATGGTCTCATCCTCTGCCCCAGCTCCCTCCCTGCTCCATCCCCTGAATATGAATCCCTGGGCAGGGAATATAGAGTTTCAACAAGGGCTTCAGGTGACTGCAGTGGACAATGGTTTTCTTTTTTCTTGATTTTTTTTTTTTTGAGATGAGGTCTTGCTCTGTTGCCCAGGGTGGAATACAGTGGCATGATCATAGCCCATGGCAGCCTCGAACTCCTGGGCTCAAGCAATCCTCCTACATAGATGAGATTACATATTCAAGCCACCACGCTTGGCTAATTTCTTTTTTTAGTGTCTTGCTATGTTGCCCAGGCTGGTCTTGAACTGCTGGCCTCAAGTGATCCTCTTGCCTCAGCCTCCAGAATAGCTGGGACTACAGGCATGCGCACCATGGTTTTCAAACCTTGGCTCTCTCAGCTTCCTTCTCCACAGCTCCTCTATCTACATAATGATGAAATCCTCCATCCTACCTCCTATAGCACTGGTTCCCACTAGGAGTAATACCGCCTTGGCAATTTATGGGTGTCCTTGGTCATCATAACTATAGAGTTAGTACTTCTGGCCTTTAAGCGGGTGGGGAGCAGGAACCGCAGAAAGACAACAATGCAAAACAAAGCATTGTCCATGCCCCGAAAGAAATTCTAACATCCCAATGGGCATTTGTATAGGCAAAAGGCCTTTCTGTAATTATCTAACATTTCAGTTAGAGACACAAAATATTTTTACATTGTTTTAATATACCGCATTCTAGATTTTCCAAGAATGCAATTTTCAGGTAAATAGAAGGAAAAGTGTACTTTGTTTTCTGGGAAACTTTATTGGGAGATGGTCACTCACTTTAGAAAATCCTGGCTGGGCGTGGTGGCTCACGCCTGTAATCCCAGCACTTTGGGAGGCCAAGGCAGGCAGATCACTTGAGGTCAGGAGTTCAAGACCAGCCTAGCCAACATGGCGAAACCCCGCATCTACTAAAAATACAAAAATTAGCCAGGCGTGGTAGTGTGTGCCTGTAATGCCAGCTACTCAGGAGGCTGAGACATGGGAATTGCTTGAACCTGGGAGGAGAAGGTCACAATGAGCTGAGATTGCACCACTGTACTCCAGCCTGAGTGACAAAGTGCGACTCTGTCTCAAAAAAAAAAAGAAAAAAGAAAATCTTGCCACTAAGAGCAATGCCTCCAATTCTGAAACCTGAGTCCCAACACCCCCTGTCTATATCTGGTATCTGTACTCATGATGAATACTCATGATGAGTTTACATGCAGGTACAGGCTTCTCGTGACTTCATCACTTCTACCATCACAGTGCCCCAGCACACATACACGGAAACACACACTACTTTACTATAAGCTACATTCCTTCTAGTTTGCCTTTATGGTTAAGGTTAGGGCATTATGTGTAGACGTAGGTTTTATAATGTACGAATTTCATTTCCTAATAGGAAAACAGTATTACAAACGATTTGTTATAAAAAGGTATTGGTTCTGCTGGTGGGAAACCACACTCCATCCTAAGTCTACTCCATGACCAGAAAGACACTCCCAACTCATAAACTTGTCCATGTCACCTTCCTACAGAAAACCCTTTACTGAATTCCCTCTGCTCTTGGGATCATGTTGCAATTCTTTAACATCTTCTTCTGGGGAAACTCAAGACTAAGGTACCATTCAACAAGAGCTGCTCAGCAGGTCCCCTCTGCGAGGCTGTACCCCAAAGGGACAGGGGTCCCCAGAATGCTCCCACACCAGGTAGGGCCCCTGCTCCTGCTCCACCAGGGCAATTCTTTAACACGCCCCGGAAGAATGCCTGGACCCAGCTCACAGACAGTGGTTTGAAAGACAGTGCCCAATTCTCTCACCTTGATCCCTGGCATTCTATTTAAAATTACTCAGGTGATGCTAACCTGCAGTCAAGGTTGACAACCTCTGCCCTACACGAGTGGTTCTCTGGTATGGGTGTGAGAATGACTCTACCATCCAAGCATCCCCACGTGCTCTGCACATACCCTTGTCTTGTTTTTTTCTACTCTGGAGATAACTTGCCAACGTCTCAGGATCACAGCCTCACAGTGATCTAAGGCTGGGGCTTTTAGGACCTCTCCCAATCCCATGTGCCCTAAGCCTTTTTTGTTTTTTATTTTTGAGATGGAGTTTTTGCTCTTGTTGCCCAGGCTGGAGTACAATGACACAATCTCGGCTCACTGCAATCTCTGCCTCCTGAGTTCAAGCGATTCTCCTTACTCAGCCTCCCAAGTAGCTGGGATTACAGGCATGCGCCACCACGCCCAGCAAATTTTTAAAAAAATTATTATTTAGTAGAGACAGGGTTTCACCAGGTTGGTCAGGCTGGTCTCGAACTCCTGACCTCAGGTGATCCACCCACCTTGGCCTCTCAAAGTGCTGGGATTACAGGCATGAGCCACCATGCCCAGCCTTTAAGCCTTTACCACCTTGATGTGTATCAGCTTGACCTTCCCAGCATTTACATCTGTCTGAGGGCTTTCTCTGGCTGGAGGTGGCAGAAAGTGGACAACCCTCTGTCCTACCCCAGAAGCAGCCCTTAACCAATGACTACCAGGGAGCTGGTGGACTAATACCCCAGCTCCCTCACCCTTTAAGTGGGAAAAGTCCAAGAGGCATGTCCTATACTGTGTCCCAGAGGTCCCCATGGGGTTAAGCTCATCAGGCCCACTGTGGTCACTTGCTTTGTACTGTACCCTTGATTGGTCCTCTTCCCTCTCCTGCCTCACTTCCCTACTCCACCACCATGTTTCCTGGGATCACCTCCCAAATAAACTTAGATTTGAATCCTTGTCTCAGCATCTTCTGGGGAAACTCAAGACTAAGGTACCATTCAACAAGAGCTGCTCAGCAGGTCCCCTCTGCAAGGTTGTACCCCAAAGGGACAGGGGTCCCCAGAATGCTCCCACACCAGGTAGGGCCCCTTCTCCTGCTCCACCAAGGCTGACACTCACCACTTAACAGCCAGGTTCTGCACCTCACCGTTCTTGTCCTCCAGGAGCCGGAGCAGCATCTTCACCACCTTGCGCTCACTGTCCTCGTCCAGCTGAATGGAGTCCTTCTGCAACTCCGACATCAGGTCGCTGGTGGCCATGAACCTGTGCAGGGAGGGCAGAGGAGGACTGCTGAGCAGCTCCTGGGCCCTGGTGGATTTGGGCAGTACCTCAGGGTTCCCCTAGAAGTAGACCTTAATACAAAGATTCGAGGTCAAATGCACTCCTGTGTCACATGATGATGTTTTGGTAAATGAGAGGCAACATATACAATGGTTGTCCCGTAAGATTATAGTGAGGCTGCCCTATATAGGCATGCCATTTTCATCTTTTCTACCTTATTTTTACTGTACCTTTTCTATGTTTAGACACACAGATACCACTCTGTTACAGCTGCCTACAGTACTCAATACAGGTGCGTAGCCTGGGAGCAACAGGCCGCACCATATAGCCTGGGGGTGTAGTAGGCTCTACCATCTAGGCTGTGTAAGCACACTCTATGAGGTTCACACAAGGACAAAATTGCCTAATGATGCACTTCTCAGAATGTCTCCCTGTCGTTAAGTGCCACATGACAGTGGATTATTTGGGCAGTGGGTATGGTTGGGCTACAAGGAGACCCACATGTGTGACACCAACTGCCACATGGTGGCAGACTAGGAATGGCCCAGCATGCTGGCTAAATGCATAATGCTTCAGGGTCAGTGGCTCCCGACCATTTATGCAGTGTGAATTTGGGCAAGTCATTTCACCTCTCCAAGCCTTAGCTTACCTGTCTGAAAACGGGGATGAGACTAGTATCTGCCTCATGGGGTTTTAAGTGCACATGGTGAGCGTTCAGTAAATGGCACTGCCATTATTATAATGACATCATCCACATCCCACAACAGCTGACAAAGGGATGCCAGAAGGTTGTTTTGTTTTGTTTTTTGAGATGGAGTCTTGCTCTGTCGCCCAGGCTAGAGTGCAGTGGCGCAATCTCGGCTCACTGCAAGCTCCGCCTCCCGGGTTTACGCCATTCTCCTGCCTCAGCCTCCTGAGTAGCTGGGACTACTGGTACCCGCCACCATACCCGGCTAATTTTTTGTATTTTTAGTAGAGATGGGGTTTCACCGTGTTAGCCAGGATGATCTTGATCTCCTGACATCGTGATCCACCCGCCTTGGCCTCCCAAAGTGCTGTGATTACAGGCGTGAGCCACTGTGCCCAGCCAAGGGATGCCAGAAGGTTGAACAGACACCTTGTGTCCAAGTCAGAGCTAGAGGCCTACCAAACAGATGGAGGAAGGCGAGCCCTGTCCACTCCCATCTCAGAGAACTGGCTTGGTCCCTGCCCTTAGAGCAGTGGATCTCCAGCTATAGCCAGCATCAGAATCACCAGCAGGGCTTGTTAAACAATACTAGGCCCCATTCCCAGAGTTTCTGAATCAGCAGGTCTGAGTTGGGGCCCAGGAATCCGCATTTCTAACAAATTCCTGGATGACGCTGAGGGTCAGGGACCACCGTTTGAAAACCACTGCCCTACACCATGCTGATGGGCATGGGCATATTTTGGAGACCAGCACCAATAGCTGACTGGCTCACTGACCTAGGGTGGGCATCAGAGGCAAGGGCTACCCACCCAGAAAAATCAGGCTTTTGGTGTCAGGCCCCACAAATCCTGATGCTGTCCCAGGCATTTGAAACTGCAGTGGGAGTCTAAGCTGGAAGCCATGGAAAGTTGAGGCTGGGGCCATTATTAGGCACCATTCCTGCCAAAATTAAGAGGGTAGGAGCAGAGGTCTGAAACTAGTAGCCCTCAGCTATGTCCAGCTTGCAAATGTGTTTTCAAAAATTTAAATTACTTGTCAACATTTGAACATTGGGAGAGTTGACATAAAAATACTGACTTTGGCCTGGCATAGTGGCTCACGCCTGTAATCCCAGCACTTTAGGAGGCTGAGGCCAGTGGATCACCTGAGATCAAAAGTTCTAGACCAGCCTGGCCAATATCGTGAAACCCTGTCTCTATTAAAAATACAAAAATTAGCCGAGCACGGCAGTGAGCACCTGTAATCCTAGCTACTGGGAAGGCTGAGGCAGGTGAATCACTTGAATCTGGGAGGCGAAGGTTGCAGTGAGCTGAGATCGCACCACTGCACTCCAGCCTGGGTGACAGTGCGAGACTCTGTCTCAAAATAAAATAAAATAAAATAAAATGCTGACTTCCAGGCTAGGTGCAGCAGCTCATGCCTGTAATCCCAGCACTTTGGGAGGCCAAGGTCAGCGGATCACTCAAGGTCAGGAATTTGAGACTAGCCTGGCCAACATGGGGAAACCCCATCTCTACTAAAAATACGAAAATTAGCCAGGTGTGGTGGTGCACGCCTGTAGTCCCAGCTACTTGGGAGGCTGAGGCAGGAGAATCACTCAAACCTGGGAGGCAGAGATTGCAGTGAGCCAAGATCGTGCCATAGCAACTCTAGCCTGGGTGATAGAGTGAGATTCAAAAAAAAAAAAAAAAACCTGACTTCCAGATTATCTTGAAAACATAGTATTTCTGTACAACGGGGCCTACAATCCCTGGTGACAATACCTGACTAGAGTCAGGTTGTGGTTGCCCTCTCCCCAGTTTACCTGGTCCCCACTAGGCCCACTTCACCCACTGACTGGCTCCTGCAGGCACGTGAGCAGAGTCTCAGAAGAAAACAGGACAGAGCAGCGAGGAGATACCACGAGGCTGCCTCGGAGAGAGCCTCCAGCTTTTGCTGGCCCTCCTGGGCCACTCCGCTGCCCCACACTGGCCCTGCTTTCCAGCATGGTTGAGCAAATCAACCAAGAGCCCTGACCCCAGCCTCCTGTGGCAAAAACTATCACAGCTGGGATTCTGGCTCTCATCTGTGCAGACTCAGACCTGCTCCTGGATGTCATCGCAGCCCACAGTGCCCTGTTACCAGGGGTGGACTGGTCGATGTCCTATTTATTTTTAACAGGTAGATTAGCCACCAGTTGCTAGGAGAGAGGAGGAGGCTGGGCTGGCAGCACGGGCAGGATGGTAAGACTGACTGTGCCCACCTCTGGGCAAAGGTAAAGTGAAGGAGGAGGTTTGGATTTGAGCCAGGCCAAGGCCTGAGGTGGGCACATATGCATGCCTACGTCTGCTCAGCTGAGGGGACATTCTGAGATAGCATGCAGGGTCTCCAAGTTGTGTTTCTGCTGCAGTCCATGGGGGCCCAGCTCAGCCTGGCAACCCAGGTGATGTGCCTCTTTGCCCAAGATAGGCCTCCTGCCCCCGCTCCTCTTCTCCACCTGTTGAGCTCCTATTCACCCATCAAGACCCCAGCTCAAATGTCCCAGCTCAGGGATGACTGACCACCCTGCCCTACCCCTGCATTCACAGCCCCTAAACACAATGTTCTGACAGGATCCTTTCAGAGCACTCTGCACCCCTCCTTTATAGCACTTCTCACACTGCAATACAAGTCTGGCCACCAGAGCATCTTCTCCATTGGACTGTACACTCACTGAGGGCAGAGGCCCATCAGGTTTACCTCTGGGACTCCAGGCTCAACAAAGAACAGGTCTGCAGGGGGCTTTGTCGGGGAGGGTGAGGGCAGGAGGAGAGGTAATGAGAGAGCTAGCCCTTAACAGAATTTACAGCCAAATAGCCTGAACTCAGAAACCAACTCTTCTGAAGTATGCCTCAGCATTTCAGACACCCCTGGTTCCTGCATACACTGGCTCTCAGAGAAAGCAAGCCATATTTTACACGTGTTATGTGTGCAGGGATGGGAGAGGGAAGGAAAAGTATATAATTTGGTGGATAAGAGCTTGAGCACCAAAGTTTGGCTTTAAGTGAGTATACTGGTCTTGCCATTTATCAACTAGGTGACATTGGGCAACTACCTCCTTTTCTCTGGGCCTCATATTTTCTATATATAAAATGGGAACTTTTCTTTGCCCTACCTCATAGTATCCTTGGGAGGTTTCAATAGGACAACCAGCTCTTAGCATGAGGTAGTAAGAAAACTAGGCTCAGGGAGGCTGCGCAAACTGCCTAAGGTAACAGCAAACTGGGCGGAAAACCAGCCCACCACACACGTCTCCTGGCTTCTCAATCACTACTACTGTGTTTTCAAGAACAAGACCCGCAAGTGTACTCGTTTTGACTGTTGGAGCCTCTGTGGTAAAGGGGCACCTCCTGCCCATAAAGCCAGGGTCCAGGAAGAACAGGAATCAAAGGTCTCCTCCACCCAACCTGGGACCCTCATTTGCAGTCACTGCCCCCCTCCAGGAACCAGAGGACAGTCTCAGTTTCATTACAGAGAAACCCTAGAGGCAACTCAGCTGAAACCCTTGGCCACACAGGCGCATGGACAGCTGGTCTGCAGGACCCAGCACCCTGGTATTCGGACTTTAAAAATAGACACCATTCTCACATGCTTGGGGTGGTTTTAAGTGTTCTCCAGGCCACTGGCAGAGACAGGCTGAAAGGACTTCTCGGGCTCTAGCTGGCAGGGCCAACTCCCTCTCCCAGAGACTGGACCTGAGGCCTGAGAGGCAGTAGCACAAATCCCCTAGGCCACTAGCCAGCTATGTGACCTTGGGCAAGTCACTGCACTCCTCCAAGCCTCCGGAAAACAGGAAGAACAATCACTACCACCCATGGGTGGACTGAGATTACATGCGGAGTGCACAGTAGGGAGCCTGGGACCCAGTGAACATTCACTAAGCACCTACTGTGTACCCAGCACAGGTGCTGGGGCACTAAGAGAAAGTGCATAGTCCCGGTGGCCCAGGAGCTCAGGGTCTCCCAGGGCTGAAGTGATCTAGCAGAAACATGAGGGGAGGCATGGTGGGAGCTCAGGAGAGGTGCCTAATCCTGCCTGGGGTCAAGAGGCATCCCAAAGAATTATAGGAGCTGTCAGATGAAGGGAGGAGGTCAAGGGAGAGCAAAGAATCCCCCTAGTGAAGGTTTAGAGAGGGGACAGGGCATGGCAGATTTTGAATGTGCACAGAATCATAGCAGTGTCCATTTATTAAGCACCGACCCAGTGCCTGCCACGAACCTGTACTATCTTTTTTGTCGTTACCCCAATCCTCAGAGATGGGTTCTGTTACCCCCATTTTATAGAAACAGAAGCACAGGAAACTCATGGGGGTTAAGTTACTTGTCCTTGGTCACACAGCCAGTGAGTGATGGCAGCTGGGATCTGAAGCCAAGACCTTGGATCCCAGGCTCTATTCATGTGGGGGACACTTGAGGGGTACTGAGGAATGGGCTGCAGGAGAAGAGTAGGAGTCAGACTACCAGAGCAGGTCTCAGTCTCCTAACCTGTCAGGGGGCTGGAATCAGAGGGCCTCACTAAGATCTTGGCCTCTGTATTAGACTGGCCTGGATTTGGACTAAGTCTCCCACTTCCTGGCTTTGTGACTGAAGCTACACCCTTCATGCCTGAGACTCAGTTTCCCTATCTGTAAAATGGGGACAAAGTGAAAAAGTGTTCACTGAGTCTCCAAGGTCTTCTTTCAGCTGGAGGGGCCAGAACTGGCCATGAGACCACAGGCCAATCCCTTTTCCTCCCTGGGCCTGTTTCCCAGGAGAATGCAGGTGGAAACTCATTGGACCAGATGTTTCCACCGTTCTTTTCAGCTCTATTCCTGTAGTTCTGTGATGCTGTGAGAGGGGGAAAAAAGGAAAAAGGGAGTGGGGAAGCGGAGTGGCACACAAAACCTAGAAGGTCCCACCCCAACCATCACCTACCTGTGACTGGAAAGCCAGACTCAGCCCAGCCCCCTCCTTTAGGCTGGGTCTGAACAATCCCCAGGAGGTGAGGGAGAGTGGGAGGGAGGGGTCCGGGTGATGTTGAGAAGCGGACATCACTGAGGGTGCCAGTGAGAAAGTCAGCAGGGGATAGCGGTCCCAGGAAGGGTCCGGTTTCAATGCGGAGGAGAGGGAGGTGATGGGGTCCCCAGGGAGAGGCGGAGGGCTTCACTGTGGACTTGCTGAAGGTGGCGGGGGATGGGGGCGCTGGGCATCAGTTGCGGGGGAAGAAGGGGGCCATACAGAGGGAGGAGAGGCCGAGGCAGGGTGCAGAGGGGCGGAGCTGGGGCTCTGATGGGGGATGAGAGGCCGGGCTGAAGCCTGCACGGTGGGAGACGAAGCAGGGACTGGAGTCGCGGAGGGGCAGGACCGCCACTAGGGGAGAATGGCCGGAGCTTCAGTGGGGACCACGAGGCAGGAGTGGGTCTGTGGGGAGGGGGCGCAGCTTAATGCAGGGAGAAGACAGAAGAGGCAGGGGGCTGCATGGTCATGGGGGATGGGCTGGCACTTCGGGAGGGGAAGAAGGCCCTCCGGCTTTACAGCGGGAAGGAGAGGCGGGGGGCCGGAGGCGGGGTGCACCTGAAGTCCTTGTCGCTGGACGTCATCTTCTCCAGGAGGCTGGAGATGTGGAAGGCGGCGGTGCTCATGGTGGCTGCGCGCCGCGGGGCTGGCCGGCGGGAGGGAATATGGCGGCGCGGGCGCCCCCTCCCTCGCCAGCTGCGCGGGCTGCGCTCACCAGACAGAAATAGCAGCTCCCGCCCCGCCCCGTGCTCACGCCTTGGCCATGGCGGCTGCGGGAGGCAGGCGGGCCTGGGCCTGACTCGGTGGTCTTAGCCCCGGTCCCAGCCCCTGCCCAGTTAACAGTGCAGCGCCGGCTTGCACACCCCCAGAGACGGGGAGCTCACTACCCGGCCACCACCTTGTTGTTATTCCCCTAAGTGCCAGCTCTGTCTTGCGGCATGGATATGATATCAGAGAGTCTCAGGTTCGAATCCCAGTTCTGCCTCTTCTGCTGTGTAGCCTTGGCCAAGTTACTTTACCTCTCTGAGCCTCAGCTTTCTCATCTGTGGGCATTCAAGAAACAGGAGCTATCAACCAAAGTTGGTCAGGCCAACCAAAGAACCCCTCACCCAATCCCCTCACCCACGATGCTTGCCCGCCCCTGAGCCAGACAGCATCTGGGGAATGAACTCAGTCACACAAGGCTCCCTGCCTGCCATCCCCAACCCTCAGGATGGCAGGGTCAGTTTCTTCATTTTTTTTAGCAATGCAACTGAGGCCAAAAGCAAAGGGATTTGCTGAGGGTCACACAGCTAATGAATCTGGGATGGAGTCAGGATTGACTGCAGATCCCTTAATATCCTGGGCAACAATCCTTACAAAAAGATTCTGTGCTTCAGAACCAGACAAGCCTGGCTTCAAATCTCTGCTAGGCTGCTTCCTGACTGTGTGATCTTGGGATAATGAAACAGCCTCTCTGGGCTATAAGGATAAAATAAGGATAAAATAAATCTTTATTAAATTGACACCCCCTTGAACACCTGTTATTATGAGGTGCCTAGGTTCTATACAATAGGGATGCAATGCGGCAGGGTGTTAGACACAAATGGCCCCTGACCTCTGGGGACTTTACACTTTAGTGGAGGAAATAAGCATGAAGGAAGAAAGTGATTAGATAAGGAAAATAAGAGCTCTTCAGAAAATAAAATAGACAGTTCCTGGAGCGTGGAGGGGCAACTTTAGCAAAGGTCAAGGAGGGCACTTTTTGAGGAGGAGACATTTGGGCTAAAACCTCAACAGATGAAGCAGCTGGGCAAAGGTTTGAGGGAAGAGCTTCTCAGACAGAGGGAGCAGCAGGTGCAAAGGTCTCAAGGTGGTGGCTGGGCGCGGTGGCTCAGGCCTGTAATCCCAGCACTTTGGGAGGCCAAGGTGGGTGGATCATGAGGTGAGGAGATCAAGACCATCCTGGCTAACAAGGTAAAACCTCGTCTCTACTAAAAATACAAAAATTAACCGGGCGTGGTGCCGGGCACCTGTAGTCCCAGCTACTCTGGAGGCTGAGGCAGGAGAATGGCCTGAACCCGGGAGGCGGAGCTTGCAGTGAGCCAAGATTGCACCACTGCACTCTGACCTGGCCGACAGAATCCATCTCAGAAACAAAAAAGGAAGAAAGAAAAAGATAAGGCTGTGGCTGACTGGGCGCATTGGCTCATGCTTGTAATCCCAGCATTTTGGGAGGTTGAGGTGGGTGGATCGCTTGAGCTCAGGAGTTCAAGACCAGCCTGGGCAACATGGTGAAACCCTGTTTCTACAAAAAATGCAAAAATCAGCCAGGCGTGGTGGCACATGCCTGTAGTCCCAGCTACTTGGGGGGCTGAGGTAGAAGAATCACTTGAGCCTGGGAGGCAGAGGTTGCAGTAAGCTGTGATTGCACCACTGTACTCCAACCTGGGTGACAAAGTAGACTCTGTTTCAAAAAAAAGGAAGGGCGGGTCCGGGCGCGGTGGCTCACGCCTGTAATCCCAGCACTTTGGGAGGCCAAGGCGGGCAGATCATGAGGTCAGGAGATGGAGACCATCCTGGCCAACATGGTGAAAATCCGTCTCTACTAAAAATACAAAAAAAAAAAAAAAAAAATTAGCCAGGCGTGGTGGCGGGCGCCTGTAGTCCCAGCTACTCGGGAAGCTGAGGCAGGAGAATGGCGTGAACCCAGGCGGAACTTGAAGTGAGCTGAGATCACACCACTGCACTCCAGCCTGGGCGACAGAGCGAGACTCTGCCTCAAAAAAATAAATAAATAAAAGGGAGAGAGGGAGGGAGGGAGGAAGGAAGGGCAGGATATGGCTGGAATGGAATGAGATCAGTCTTCAACTGAGGAAATGAGGACAGAGAGGCAGACAGGGGCCAGATTACTTGAAACCTTTCAGGCCAAGGCTAGGAGTTCATATTTTATGTGGGAGCACTAAAGAGGCACTGGAGGGCATAAAGCAAGAAGGTAACTTGATCAGTTTTTGTTGTTGTTGTTGTTGTTTTTGAGACAGAGTATCGCTCTGTCGCCCAGGCTGGAGTGCAGTCAGTGGTGTGATCTCGGCTCACTGCAACCTCTGCCTTCTGGGTGCAAGCAATTCTCCTGCCTCAGCCTCCCGAGTAGCTGGGACTACAGGCACGCGCCACCACGTCCGGCAGAATTTTGTATTTTTAGTAGAGACGGGGTTTCACCATGTTGGCCAGGATAGCCTTGAACTCCTGACCTCAGGTGATCCACCCGCCTTGGCCTACCAAAGTGCTGGGATTACAGGCGTGAGCCACTGCGCCCAACCAGATCAGTTTATTTTATTTATTTAATTAATTTAGTTATTTGCTGAGATGGAGTCTCGCTCTATTGCCCAGGCTGGAGTGCAGTGGCACAATCTCGGCTCACTGCAACCCCCGCCTCCTGGGCTCAAGCGATTCTCCTGCCTCAGCCTCCTGAGTATCTGGGATTACAGGCACGTGCCACCACGCCCAGCTAATTTTTGTATTTTTAATAGAGACAGGGTTTCACCATGTTGGCCAGGAGGCTGGTCTTGAACTCCTGACCTCAGGCCTCCCAAAGCATTGGGATTACAGGCATGAGCCACTGCACCCGGCCTGGTTTTTTAGAAAGATCTCTTTGGTGCTGAACAGTCCACACAATCAAGAATCAGGGTGGTTTGGGCCAGGCGTGGTGGCTCATGCCTGTAATCCCAGCACTTGGGGAGGCCAAGGCGGGAAGATCACCTGAGGTCAGGAGTTCAAGACCAACCTGGCCAGGTGTGATGGTATGTGCCTGTAGTCCCAGCTGCTCAGAAGGCTGAGGCAGGAGAATGCCGTGAACCCGGGAGGCAGAGCTTGCAGTGAGCCAAGATCCCTCACCACTGCACTCCAGCCTGGGGGACAGAGCGAGACTCCATCTCAAAGAAAAACAAAAAAAAAAGAACGAGGGTGGTTTGCATTGGGGGAACGGTGGTGAAGATGGGAAGATTCGGGTTATGTCGTGGAAATAGAATACAGCAGTTTCATTTGAGGACTGAATTCACTTTTTTTTTTTTTTTTTTGACACAGGGTATCACTCTGTTGCCTAGGCTAGAGTGCAGTGGCATGATCACCGCTCACTGCAGCCTCCACCTCCCGGGCTCAAGCCATCCTCCTGCCTCAGCTACCTGAATAGCTGGGACTACAGGCACACACCACCACACCTGGCTAATTGAATCCACACTGTTGAATGGGGTGATGATTACAGGTATATATTTGTAAAAATTAATCAAGCTGTACTTTGCTATATGTAACTGTTGCCTCAATAAAAAGGAGGGAAATAGGCCGGGCTTGGTAGCTCTAGCCTGTAATACCAGCACTTTGGGAGGCTGAGGTGGGTGGATCACTTGAGGTCAGGAGTTTGAGACCAGCCTGGATAACATGGTGAAACCCCATCGCTACTAAAAATACAAAATTAGCCAGGTGTGGTGGCATGTACCTGTAATCCCAGTTACTCAGGAGGCCAAGGCAGGAGAATTGCTGGGAGGTGGAGATTGCAGTGAGCCAAGATCATGCCACTGCACTTCAGCCTGGGCAAAAGAACCAGACAAAAAACTGAGGAAAAAAAAAGAAAAAAGAAAAGAAAATGAAATAAGTACATAGTTTAATAGGTCTTTTCCTATTTCATAACATTTTTGTAATAATTTTATGAGTCAGTGCATATGTTTTTACAAGTCATATACTTTTATGGGTAAGGAAAAGGGAGGAATTACGAGTTTTTAGTTGGAGCAGCTGAGTAGATGGTGGTGCTTTTTATGGGGATGAGGAAGTCAAGACAAGAAACCTTTTGATGGGAAGGAGGACTTGAAAACTGCAATCTGTTAACTTGAAATTACCTACTAGACATCCAAGGAAAATGCCATGTTGACAATTGAATGCATTAGTTGCATCAGGGGAGAATTCCTGGTTGGAGATATAGACGGGGGAAGGTCTCCACACAGAGGAAGTATTTAAAGCAATAAAAGTGTACAGGCCGGGCGCGGTGGCTCACGCCTGTAATCCCAGCACTTTGGGAGGCTGAGGAGGGTGGATCACGAGGTCAGGAGATCGAGACTATCCTGGCTAACACAGTGAAACCCCATCTCTACTGAAAATACAAAAAAAAAAAAAAAAAATTAGCCGGGCATGGTTGCAGGTGCCTGTAGTCCCAGCTACTCGGGAGGCTGAGGCAGAATGGCCTGAACCCAGGAGGCGGAGCTTGCAGTGAGCCGAGATCCCACCACTGCACTCCAGACTGGGTGACAGAGCGAGACTCCGTTTCAAAAAAATAAATAAATAAAAGTGTACAAGGTTATCAAGGATGCAGGACAAACAGAACTCTTTCATTTTTTGTTTTGTTTTGTTTTGAGACAGGGTCTCACTCCACCCAGGCTGGAGTGCAGTGATGCGATCTCAGATCACTGCAGCCTTGACCTCCCAGGTTAAACCGATCCTCCTATTCAAGCCCCACAAGTGGCTGGAACTACAGGTGTGAGCCACCACACATGGCTAATTTTTGTATTTTTTGTAAGGACAGGTTTTGCCATGTTGCCCAGGCTGGTCTCAAACTCCTGAGCTCAAGCAATCTACCCGCCTCAGCTTCCCAAAGTGCTGGGATTACAGGAGTGCACTACCACACCTGGCCCCAGAACTCTCTTATATGATGGTAGTGGGAGCTTTAAATGGGTAAAACTACATTGATACAAACTGTTTGTCCATATTTACAAAAGCTAAGCATGTGTCTACCTTGATGTATTCAGATAAGCACTTTCACTCTGAGGCATATATTCAAGATATATGAATGTATATGTGTTCATCAATAGAATGTTCAGGCCAGGCACGGTGGCTCACACCAGTAATCCCAGCACTTTGGGAGGCCAGTGTGGGTGGATCACCTGAGGTTAGGCGTTTGAGACCAGCTTGGCCAACATGGTGAAACCTCATCTCTACTAAAACCACAAAACTTAGCCAGGCGTAGTGGCAGGCACCTGTAATCCCAGCTTCTCCAGAGGCTGAAGCAGGAGAATCGCCTGAACCCCGGAGGTGGAGGTCGCAGTGAGCCAACATCCTGCCTTGGCACTCCAGCCTGGGTGACAAGAGTGAGACTCCCATCTCAAAAAAAAAAAAAAAAGTTCAGACAAGCCTTCTTCTGAATAGCCAAAAATTGGAAAACAACCCAAGTGTTCATCAACAGGTGAATGAATAAACAAACTGTGGTAGTTCATAAAATGGATTATATAGCAATGAAAATTAATGAACTACTGCCACGTGCAATGACATGAATGAATCTCAAAGATATTGTATTGGCCAAAAGAAGCCAGATGCAGGAGTGCATACTATATGTGGTTCCATTTGTGTGAAGTTCAAAAACAAACAAGGCGCAGTGGTGCATCCCTGTAATCCCAGCACTTTGGGAGGCTAGATGGGAGGGTTGCTTGAGCCCAAGAGTTCAAGACCAGCCTGGACAACACACTGAGACCCCATCACTACAAAAATATTTTTAAAAAATCAGCCAGGTGTGGGCTGGGTGTGGTGACTCATGCCTGTAATCCCGGCACTTTGGGAGGCTGAGGCAGGCAGATCACCTGAGGTCAGGAGTTTAAGACCAGCCTGACCAATATGACGAAACCACGTCTCTACTAAAAATATAAAAATTAGCTGGGCGTGGTGGCAGGCGCCTGTAATCCCAGCTACTCAGGAGGCTGAGGCAGGAGAATCACTTGAACCTGGGAGGCGGAGATTGCAGTGAGCCAAAATCGTGCCACTGCACTCCAGCCTGGGGGATAGAGCGAGACTCTGCCTCCAAAAAAAAAAAAAAAATTGTTTTCACCAATTTTTCCGTCAATGTCCTATTCCTGTAGAAGGATCCAATTCAGGGTTACTCGTTATATTTAGTTTCCAGGTCTCTTCAGTATCTTCCAATCTGTGACTCTTTCTCCACCTTCTCTTGTTTTTAATGACCTTGATACTTTTTAAAAGAACTGGTTGGCTATTTTACAGAATGTCCCTCAGTTTGGGTTTGTCTAAGGCTTTTCTCGTGATTAGGTTGAAGTTACGCATTTTTTGGCTAGGATACAGCACAAGCAGTGTTATGCTTTCTTCAGTGCATCGGAGCAGGGGCTTTGTGATGTCACTAAGTCTTCTCACTGCTGGTGTTCATCTTGATCACTTAGCTAAACTGTGTCTGGGTTGAGTTTCTCTACTATAAAGTTGCTATGTTTCTCTTTGTAATTAATAATTTTATACTTTTTGTAAATTTGCGTTTAAATTTTATTAACTTAAGAAATTGCACCGAATAAATATCTTGGAGGAGATTTTTTGAGATGACCAAAATATCCTATTTCTTCTCAAAATTCCACCTACTAATTTTAGCATCCATTGGTGGATCTTTCTTTTATGAATATTACTGTTTAATGGTGATTTTTCTATTTCCCTGTTTCTCTTTTTTTGAGACAGGGTCTTGCTGTGTTACCCAGGCTAGAGTGCAGTAATGCGATCTCAGTTCACTGTAGTCTCGACCTCCTGGACTTAAGTGATCCTCCCACCTCAGCTTCCTAAGTAGCTGGGACTACTGGCTTGTGCCACCATGCCTGGCTAATTTTTTGTAGAGATAGGGTTTCACTGTGTTGCCCAAGCTGGTCTCAAACTCCTGAGCTCAAGCGATCCTCCCATCTCAGCCTCCCAAAGTGCTGGGATTATAGGAGTGCACCATTGCATCCAGTCTCCTTCTACATTTATTAATTAAAACTCTTCTGGAAGGAAGATATGGTCATTTCTCCCCCATTTATTTATTTTTCAATTATTTATTTAAATCTGTGGTCTCTGGCCAGGCACAGTGGCTCATGCCTGTAGTCCCAGCACTTTGGGAGGTCGAGGCAGGAGGATTACTTGAGCTCAAGAGTTCAAGACCAGCCTGGGCAACATGACAAAACCCAATCTCTATTAAAAAATAAGAATAGGTAGTCGGCAAAGCTGAGTCCTGTCCTCTCGCCCTCCTCCCCGGACAGCATGAGCTTCAGCAATCGCTCCACCTTCTCCACCAACTACCAGTCCCTGGGCTCTGTCCAGGTGCCCAGCTATGGCGCCCAGCTGGTCAGCAGCATGGTCAGCGTCTATGCAGGTGCTGGGGGCTCTGGTTCCTGGATCTCTGTGTCCCGCTCCACCAGCTTCCAGGGCAGCATAGGGTCCGGGGACCTGGCCGCGGGTTTGGCTGGGGGTCTGGCAGGAATGGGAGGCATCCAGAAAAAGAAGGAGACCATGCAAAGCCTGAACAACCACCTGGCCTCCTACCTAGACAGAGCCTGGAGACCGAGAACCAGAGGCTGGAGAGCAAAATCTGGGAGCACCTGGAGAAGAAGGGACCTCAGGTCAGAGACTTGGAGCCATTACTTCAAGACCATCGAGGACCTGAGGGCTCAGATCTTCGCAAATACTGTGGACAATGCCCGCATCGTTCTGCAGATCGACAATGCCCGTCTTGCTGCTGATGACTTTAGAGTCAAGTATGAGACAGAGCTGGCCATGCGCCAGTCTGTGGAGAACAACATCCATGGGCTCTGCAAAGTCACTGATGACACCAATGTCACTCAGCTGCAGCTGGAGACAGAGATCGTGGCTCTCAAGGAGGAGCTGCTCTTCATGAAGAAGAACCACGAGGTGGAAGTAAAAGGCCTACAAGCCCAGATTGCCAGCTCTGGGCTGACCGTGGAGGTAGCTGCCCCCAAATCTCAGGACTTCACCAAGATCATGGCAGATATCCAAGCCCAATATGACAAGCTGTCTCAGAAGAACCGAGAGGAGCTGGACAAGTACTGGTCTCAGCAGATTGAGGAGAGCACCACAGTGGTCACCATGTAGTCTGCCGAGGTTGGAGCTGCTGAGATGATGCTCACAGAGCTGAGACATACAGTCCAGTCCTTGGAGATTGAGCTGGACTCCATGAGAAATCTAAAGCCCAGCTTGGAGAACAGCCTGAGGGAGGTGGAGGCCCGCTACACCCTGCAGATAGAGCAGCTCAATGGGATCTTGCTGCACCTGGAGTCAGAGCTGTCACTGACTCGGGCAGACGGACAGCCAGACCCAGGAGTACGAGGCCCTGCTGAACATCAAGGTCAAGCTGGAGGCTGAGTTTGCCACCTACTGCTGCCTGAGGACTTCAATCTTGATGCCCTGGACAGCGGCAACTCCATGCAAACCATCCAGAAAACCACCACCCGCCAGATAGTTGATGGCAAAGTGGTGTCTGAGACCAACGACGCCAAAATTCTGAAACATTAAGCCAGCAGAAGCAGGGTACCCTTTGGGGAGCAGGAGGCCAATAAAAAGTTCAGAGGTAAAATAATAATAATAAATTAAAAATCAACAAATAAACATGTGGTCTCCTGTATATTCATTCTGTATTTTGGGTTACAATCCAATAACATTACTATTTATTTTGTTCCTCAAATTGCTCTTGGTTTGCCCATTGAGAGCTCCTTCAAGTTGGCTCCTATGTTCCTTTGACAAGCCCCTATTCTTTTTGGAGCATTTCCTTTCTTTCTTTTATTTATTTATTTTTATAACAAAAGATATTCTAGGCTTATCTTATATTTTCCCTGTTCTAACCCTATAATCACCATCCACTTTTCTAAGGAGCACTGGTTCCTTTTATTGGAAAGTGGTACTTAGAAACCAATATCTGGGTTCTGGCTATGCTCATTGCTACTGAGATGTCATTTCTTCTAGGTCCTCTCAGAGGACAAAGCTATAAAATATGTATGTGTACACTAACTCTCACACACATACATCTCTATCTATAAAAAACCCCACAAGTTCATACTGAGATATCTGATTTCAACCCAACACTAAAGGGTTCATTCTATCCCTCTATCTTTTCTTGTTTGTAACTTTTTTTTTTCCTTTTGAGATGGAGTCTTGCTCTGTTGCCCAAGCTGGAGTACAGTGGCATGATCTCAGCTCATTGCAAGCTCCGCCTCCCAAGTTCAAGTGATCCTCCTGCCTCAGCCCCCCAGAGTTGGGATTACAGGCACACGCCACCACGCCCGGCTAATTTTTGTATTTTTAGTAGAGGCAGGGTTTCACCATGTTGGCCAGGCTGGTCTTGAACTCCTGACCTCAGGTGATCCACCCACCTCGGCCTCCCAAAGTGCTGGGATTACAGGCATGAGCCACTGTGCCCAGCCATTTGTAACTATTTTTTTTTTACAGTAATAAATATTGTTCTCATTAGCTATATTTACTTATTTGTTCAATCCTAGTATACATATACACTACTTGCAGAATTGCTAACCCATACCCCAGTGAGAAACAAATTTGCTAACTAGAGTACAGTATTTATATGCAGTTCTTTTTGTCTGTAGCCTTACAGAATCCCATTCAAATTATATATTCCACAGTTAAACTTAAGTTAGGTCTTTTCCGTCCCTTTGGTATGGTCTGTTATTCATTTGGAATAAAGTTAGGTTGATTTGCTAGTGTTTGTATTCCAGCTTGGGTTTCCCCAACGTTCTGGTTGGTTTTTTTTTTGTTTTTGTTTTGTTTTGTTTTGTTTTGTTTTTGAGACGGAGTCTCGCTCTGTCGCCCAGGCTGGAGTGCAGTGGCTGGATCTCAGCTCACTGCAAGCTCCGCCTCCCGGGTTTACGCCATTCTCCTGCTT
Source organism: Theropithecus gelada (assembly GCF_003255815.1). Lineage (NCBI taxonomy): Eukaryota > Metazoa > Chordata > Mammalia > Primates > Cercopithecidae > Theropithecus > Theropithecus gelada. The sequence continues at coordinate 52,012,893 of NC_037669.1, forward strand.
CAGCCTCCTGAGTAGCTGGGACTACAGGCGCCCGCCACCTCGCCAGGCTAGTTTTTTGTATTTTTTAGTAGAGACGGGGTTTCACCGTGTTAGCCAGGATGGTCTCGATCTCCTGACCTCATGATCCGCCCGTCTCGGCCTCCCAAAGTGCTGGGATTACAGGCTTCAGCCACTGCGCCCACCCCTGGTTGGTTTTAATTGTTTCTTTATCTGGGGAGTATGTGAAACATTACTATTGTTCCTGGAGTCAAGGCTAACCAAAAAGGTATACTCAATAAAGTGTCGCTTCCATACCTTCCTTCTTGTCACCCCATTCAACATACCCCCTGTAGGTAGCCAAACTCTTTAATTTCTGGTTTACCTTTTCTAGATTTCTTTTGCACAAATGAGCAGAAATGTGTATTTTCCTATAACCTCTTCTTTCTTACACGACCAGTACCATGCCATGGATACTTTTTTGCACTTTGCTTTCTTTCCCCCTTAACTGTATATATGGAAATCACCCCATATCAACTCATAGAGATCTCATCCATTTTTTCAGCTATATGGTACTCCATTGCTGGAGATGTCATAGTTTATTCAACCACTCTTCTATCTATGGACATTTAAGTTTTTTTCCAATATTTTGTAATTATAAATAATGCTGCAACGAATAGCCTTATAAATATGCATTTTCTTTCTTTTCTTCTGAGACAGGGTCTCATTTTGTCACCCAGGCTGGAGTGCAGTGGCGTGATGATAGCTCACTGCACACTTGACCTCCCAAGCAATTCTCCTGCCTCAGCCTCCCAAAGTGCTGGGATTACAGGTGTGACCCACTGCACCCGGCCTCATGTTTTTTATCTTCAGGTAGATTCCAAGGGGAGGGATTACTGAGTCAAAAGGTAAATGCGTTTGTAGCTTTCTTAGCTACTGCCAAATTCTCCTCCACAAGGGCTGCACCAGTTTGCATTCTCACCAGCAGTGTGGGAAAATGTCTGTTTCCCCACAGCCTATGTGTTATGCAAATGCATGTGTTGTTATGCATTTTAGTCTCTGTCAATCTTATGGGTGAGAAATGGTATCTCAGTGTTGTTTTAATTTGCATTTCTCTAATTATGAGTGTGATTTTTTTCAAATGTATGGAGGCCCTTTTTATATCTTTTTGTGAATTATCTATTAATATCTTTCTCCCATTTTTCTATCCAGTTTTTAGTTCTTTGTTCCTCACATTTCTTAAAATAATCTTTTAATTTTAGAACAGTTTTAGAATTATGGAAAAATTGTGAACACAATAGAAAGATTCCTATATCTCCACATCCAGTTCCCCATATTATTAACAATTTTACATTGACATGGTATATTTGTCACAATTAATGAACCACTGTTGATACATTATTATTAACTAAAAGACTATATTTCTTTCAGGTTGCCTTGGTTTTTACCTAATGTCCTTTTTTTGTTTGTTTTTTGGGGTTTTTTTGTTTTTGTTTTTGAGACGGAGTCTCACCCAGGCTGGAGTGCAGTGGCACAGTCTTGGCTCACTGCAACCTCTACCTCCCGGGTTCAAGTGATTCTCCTGCCTCAGCCTCCTGAGTAGCTGGGACTACAGGCATGCGCCACCATGCCTGGCTAATTTTTGTATTTTTAGTAGAGATGGGGTTTTGCCATGTTGGCCAGGCTGGTCTCTAACTCCTGACCTGAGGTGATCCGCCCTCCTCAGCCTCCCAAAATGCTGGGATTATAGGCATGAACAACTGTGCCTGGCTACCTAAAGTTCTTTTTTGGTTCCAGGATACCACCTTTAGTTGTCATGTCTCCTTAGGCTCATCTTGGTTATGATAGTTTGTATTAGACTGTTCTCACACTGTTATGAAGAAATACCCAAGACTGAATAATTTATAAAGGAAACAGGTTTAGTTGACTCACAGTTCTGCATTGCTGGGAAGGCCTCAGAAACTTATATAGCATGGTAGAAGGCAAAGAGAAGCAGGCACCTTCTTGACAGAGCGGCAGGATGGAGTGAGTGCAAGTAGGGGAAATGCCAGATGCTTATAAAACCATCAGATCTCATGAGAACTCACTCACTATCACGAGAATAGCATGAGCGAAACCGCCCCCATGATCCAATTACCTCCACCTGGTCCCACCTTTGACACGTGGGAATTATGGGAATTACAATTCGAGATGAGATTCGGGTGGGGACACAAAACCAAACCATATCACAGTTTCTCAGACTCTCCCTGTTCTTGATGATGCTGACAGTTTTGAGGAGTACTGTTAAAGTATTTTACAGAATGACCTTCAGCTGAGATTTGTCTGATGTTTTTATTATAATTAGACTGGGGTAATGAGCTCCTGCAAGGAAGACCACAGAGGTAAAGCATCATTCTCATCACATCTCTGGGGTGCATAATATCAGCATGAATTATCACTGTTGATGTTAACCTTCACCACCTAGCTTGAAGTAGTGTTTGTCAGGTTTCTTCACTATAAAGTTATTCCTTTCCCCCACCTCTCTTTCCATACTCTACTTTTCAAAAGAAAGTCACTACGTGCAGCCCACATCTAAGGAGTGGGGTGTTATGCTCCACTTCCTTAAGGGAGGATTATCTACATAAATTATTTGAAATTGTTCTGCACTAGATATTCATCTATTCTCCCACATTTATTTATTTATTTAACCATCTATTTATATGAGTATGGACTTATGGATATTTTATACTTTGAGTTCTAATCCAATACTACTTTACTTTTTTTTTTTTTTAATTGTTCCAGCTTTGGCCATTGGGAACTCTTTCAGTTGGTTCCTGTGTTCCTTTGACATACCCTGATCTCATGTGTCCATGTGAGTGTGTGCGTGTTTGAGCACTTCCTTATTTACTGGCATTAGAAGATGCTTCAGGCTCATCTTGCATATTTCCTGAAAATCAGCTATTTCTCCAAGTATCCCTGGTTCCTTTTACTGGAGAATGGTATTAGAAATCAAGTTTTGGCTGCTAGATATAATTGTTCCTACTGGGGTGTCATTGCTTGTAGACTCTCTCAGCTGATAGACAAGGAGATAGATGTATGTATACTAATCCATGCATATCCACATATCTATGTATATTTCTATATGTAATTATTTGTATCTCTCTTAAGCTAAACACAAATTTATACTGATGTGTCCAATTTGAATCCATTATCCAATGGATAATTCTAGCTTCCTCCCCTTGTTTCACTATAACTCCTACTCCAACAATGAGAATCCTGGCCACTCATTTACCCAATTCTCCAAGTATATATATATGTGTGTGTGTGTGTATATATATATATACACACACACACACATAGTGATATCACAGTGGCTAACCTGTACCCCATGGGAAACAGCTTCACAGACTAGAGGATAGTGCTTGTGTATATCTTCTTGTGTCTTTAGTTTTGCAGATTCCATTCATTTCCAAAGTTACTTATGAGGTAGGAGATCAACAGGACTTCTTTTCACAACCCTCCTTATCTAAACAGGATTTACAAAGAAGGCAGCCCAAACCAATTAGGACCAAGATGCCCACGAAAGCAACCTCTAGTTACCCTCACTGCTTATTTGCATTGGCATGTCACTTCCACCAGTGCCACGACCATTTACAAATGCTGCCATGGCAACAACCCAGAAGTTACCTTATATGATTCTGGGGATGCCCCGCCCCTTTTCCAGAAAGTTTGTGAATAACCCACCCCTTATTTTGCACATAATTGAGTGTGAGTATAAATAGAGCTAGCCAGCAATCCAGTAGTGCTACTTTAGGCCACTCTGCCCATAAGAAAGCCCTGTTCTGTCTGTGGAGCAGCCATTTTGCTGTACAACATTGCTCGAATAAACTTGTTTTCTTCACTGTTGGCTCCCTCTTGAAATCTTTCCTGAGTGAAGCTAAGAACCCTCCCAGACTGAGCCCCAGTTTTGGGATCTGCCTGAATTACTTAGGTCAGCACCTTTCTCCCACCCTGCATTCAGTGAGGTGGTTGCATACATTTATAATGCAGTTGCATTGTTTCATCACATTCTGCTTTCCACCCCGAAATCCCCTGACCTCCTAAATGATTTTAGAAACTTTGCACATGTTAAGATTCATCCTTTGTGCTGTAAAGTTCTATAGGTTTTGACAAATGCATAGTGTTGTGAATTCACTATTAGAGTATTATATATAGTTGCTGTATATACCTTCATCATCCTAAAAAATCCCCTCTGCTTTACCTAGTCACCTTTTCCTCCTTCTTCTGGAGCCCCTGGCAACAACTGACCATTCTACTGTCTCTATAATTTTGCCTTTATTTTTTTTTTTTTTTTGACATGGAGTCTCGTTCTATCGCCCGGGCTAGAGTGTAGTGGCGTGATCTCGGCTCACTGCAAACTCTGCCTCCTGGGTTCATGCCATTCTCCTGCCTCAGCTTCCTGAGTAGCTGGGACTACAGGCACCTGCCACTGCGCCTGGCTAACTTTTTGTATTTTTAGTAGAGACGGAGTTTCACCGTGTTAGCCAGGATGGTTTTGATCTCCTGACCTCATGATCTGCCCGCCTTGGCCTCCCAAAGGGCTGGGATTACAGGTGTGAGCCACCGCGCCCGGCCTATAATTTTGCCTTTTACAGAATGTCGTATAGTTGGAAGCATACAGAATATAGCCTTTTCAGACTGACATCTTTTACTTAGTAATATGCATTTAATATTCATCTATGTCTTTCCACGAGAACTGCAGAACTTAGCCAGGCGCAGTGGCTCATGCTTATAATCCCAGCACTTTGCGAGGCTGAGGCAGGTAGATCACCTGAGGTCAGCAGTTCGAACCAGCCTGACCGATATGGTGAAACCCCATCTCTACTAAACTACAAAAATTAGCTGAGCATGGTGGCAGACACCTGTAATCTCAGCTACTAGGGAGGCTGAGGCAAGAGAATCGCTTGAACCCTGGAGGTGGAGGTTGCAGTGAGCCAAGATCATGCCATTGCACTCCAGCCTGGGCAACAGAGCGAGACTCGGTCTGAAAAGAAAAGAAAAAAGGGAAGGGAAGGGAAGGGGAGGGGAGGGGAGGGGAGGTAGACAGAACTCTTGGCATATAACAATCCATCTAAACCCCTGCACTAAGAGATTTGACCATAAGAACATGTCCCTAGAATGACCCCAGACCTTGTTAAAATGGCTGAGAAAGCTCAAGTTGCCTGGAGAACTTACTGTCTATTCTAGCCAATATCTCATGATAAGCCTCTGACCTCCCTTTCTTAAAGCATGTACTAGAAACAGCTTACAATTGCGAATATGTATCTCTTATAACTCAGAAGAGTTTTTCTCAAGGACCTGAAAGCCATTCATCTGAAATGTAATCATCAGGAACGTTTCATGATGTTAGGGCCTCTGTCTCCCACTCTCTGAGGGAGGATAGAACAAACAGAGCTGGCCTAATTGCACTGACCAACCCTTTGTAATTTTTCAGTTCTCTGATTCTACAGAGACCCGCTCTCCTGGCTCCCTCATTCTCCCTTTAAAACATCCAAATCACCTCTGCACAAATTGGAATGGAGCTCAGCTCTTTCCCCTGCTGTCAGTAGTTACTGAATAAAATCTGTTTTCACTGCTCTAACTAATGTCTGGCTGTGTTTATCATCAACAATAGTGCATTTCTTTTTATTGCTGAAGAATATTCCATTTTATGGATGTACTGTAGTTTGTTTACCCATTCACCAATCAAAGGACATCTTGGTTGCTTCCAGTGTTTAGCTATTATGAATAAAGCTGCTACAAACATTCATGTGCGGGCTTTTGTGTGGAGGTAAGTTTCAGATCAGTTGCATAATTACCTAGGAATGCGATTGCTGGCTGGAAGGTACGGTAAAGCTATATATGTGGTAAGCTTATAAGAAACTGCCAAAACTGTATTCCAAAGTGACCATACCATTTTGCATTCCCACTAACAATGAATCCAGTTGCGTCACATCCTTCCCAGCATTTGGTGGTGTCAGTTTTTTGGATGTTAGCTATTAGAGTAAGTGTGTAGTGATTGCTCATTGTTGTTTTAATTTGCAATTCCCTAAAAACAAAAGAGGTTGGCTGGGCACGGTGGCTCACACCTGTAATCCCAGCACTTTGGAAGGCCGAGGTGGGTGGATCACCTGGGGTCAGGAGTTCATAACCAGCCTGACCAAGATGGTGAAACCCTATCTCTACTAAAAATACAAAAATTAGATGGGCATGGTGGCATGTGCCTGCAGTCCCAGCTGAGGCTGAGACAGGAGAATTGCTTGAACCCAGATGGCAGAGCTTCCTGTGAGCCGAGATTGCGCCACTGCACTCCAGCCGGGGGAACAGAGCGCAGAGCGAGACTCTATTTCAAAAAAAAAAAAAAAGAGGTTAAGTATTATTTTGTGCCTATTTGCCATCTGTATTCTTCTTTGGTGAGCTATCTGTTAAGATCTTTGTAACATTATTAAATGGGTTGTTTGTTTTCTTACTGTTGAATTTTAAGAGTTATTTGTATATTTTTTGATATAAGTCCTTTACCAGAAATGTAATTTGCAATTATTGCTTCTCAGTCTGTGGCTGCTTTTTTTATTCTCTTAGCAGTGTCTTTGGTATAGCAGTAAGTGTTACTTTTAATAAAGTCCAACTTGGGCCAAGTGCAGTGGCTCACGCCTGTAATCCCAGCACTTTGGGAGGCCAAGGCCAGCAGATCACGAGGTCAACAGGTAGAGACCAACCTGGCCAACATGGTGAAACCCCGTCTCTACTAAAAATACAAAAATTAGCTGGACATGATAGTGCATGCCTGTAGTCCCAGCTACTCAGGAGGCTAAGGCAGGAGAATTGCTTGATCTCAGGAGGCAGAGGTTGCAGTGAGCCAAGATCCTGCCACTGCACTCCAGCCTGGCAACAGAGCGAGACTCCATCTCAATAAATAGATAAATAAGTAAATAAATAAATAAATAAAAGAAATAAAGTCCAACTTTTTTCTTTCATGAATCATGCTTTTAATGTTGTATCTAAAAACTCATCGCCAAACCCAAGCTCACACTGATTTTCTCTTATATTTTCCTCTATGCATTTTATAGTTTTATGTTTTGCATTTAGGTCTATGATTTTTATTTCTTTTTTTTTTGAGATAGGATATAGCAGTAAGTGTTACTTTTAATAAAGTCCAACTTGGGCCGAGTGCAGTGGCTCACTCTGTTGCCCAGGCTGGAGTGCAGTGGTGCGATCTCAGCTTACTGCAACATCTGCCTTCCAGATTCCAGCAATCCTCCCACCTCAGCCTCCTGAATAGCTGGGACCAGAGGCGCATGCATTTTTGTATTTTTAGCAGAGGTGGGGTTTCACCATATTGGCCAGGCTGGTCTCGAACTCCTGGACTCAAGCAATCTACCTGCCTTAGCCTTCCCAAAATGCTGGGATTATGGGCATGAGCCACTGTGCCAGGCCCTATGATTCATTTTGAGTTAATTTTTTGGAAGATGTAAGGTCTGTGTGTAGTTTTTTTTTTTTTTTGCAGAAAAAGTACAAAAGTACAACTTTTCTTTTTCTTTTTCTTTTTCTTTCTTTTTTTTTTTCTGAGACGGAGTCTCGCTCTGTCACCCAGGCTGGAGTGCAGTGGTGCGATTTTGGCTCACTGTAAGCTCAGCTTCCCGGGTTTATGCTATTCTCCTGCCTCAGCCTCCCAAGTAACTGGGACTACAGGCGCCCGCCGCTGCGCCTGGCTAATTTTTTGTATTTTTTAATAGAGATGGGGTTTCACCGTGTTAGCCAGGATGGTCTCCATCTCCTGACCTTGTGATCCGCCAGCCTCGGCCTCCCAAAGTGCTGGGATTACAGGCATGAGACACCGTGCCTGGCCAGTCGACTATATTTTTTTCTAATATTTTTAGAAATCAGAGGAGCTCATTTTGTTTCCCAGGCTGGTCTTGAACTCCTGGCCTCAAGCAATCCTCCTGCTTCGACCTCCCAAGGTGCTGGGATTACAGGAGTGAGCCACCATGCCCAGCTTTGACTATATTTTTGTAGATGTTTCTGGGTTCTCTATTCTTTCCCATTGACCTATTCATTCCTTTGTCAATACCACACTGTCTTGATTACTATAACTTTATAGCAAGCCTTGAAATCAGCTAGTGTAAGTTCTCTGACTTTGCTCTTCTTCAGTATTGTGCTAGCTACTCTAGGGTTTTTGCCTTTCCATGGAAGTTTTAGAATCGGTTTGTTAATGTCTACAAAATACTTTGCTGGGATTTTATTAGGATTGTGTTGAACCAATAGAACCAATAGATCAAATTGGGAAGAACTGACATCTTAACAGTATTAAGTCTTTACAACCTATGAACACAGAATATCTCCCCATTTATCTAGATCTTCTTTGATTTCTTTCATCAAGGTGTTTTCATATACAGATCTTATACACATTTTGTAAGGCTTATTCCTAAGTATTTCTTTTTATAGGTGATGTTATACATTATATATATGCCGGGAACAGTGGCTCACATCTGTAATCCCAGCACTTTGGGAGGCCGAGGCATGCAGATCACTTGAGGTCAGGAGTTCAAGATCAGCCTGGCCAACATGGTGAAACCCCATCTCTACCAAAAATACAAAACTAGCCAGGTGTGGTGGCAGGTGTCTGTAATCCCAGCTATGAGAGAGGCTGAGGCAGGAGAATCGCTTGAACCTGGAAGGTAGAGGCTGCAGTAAGCTGAGATTGCACCCCTGCACTCCAGCCTGGGCAACAGAGTGAGACTGTGTCTCAAATAAATAAATAAATAAATAACATATACACACACATATATACTCTATAATTATACACTATTAGCATATAAGAATGCAACTCGCCCAGCATAGTGGCTCACACCTGTAACCCCAGCACTTTGGTGAGAGGTGAAGCCGACTGGGCTTCTGGGTCGGGTGGGGACTTGGAGAACTTTTCTGTCTACCTAAAGGATTGTAAACACACCAATCAGTGCTCTGTGTCTAGCTAAAGGTTTGTAAATGCACCAATCAGCACTCTGTAAAAACGGACCAATCAGCATTCTGTAAAATGGGCCAATCAGCACTCTGTACAATGGACCAATCAGCAGGACGGGGGCAGGGAATAAGGTAATAAAAGCGGCCCCCCCAAGCCAGCAGCGACAAGTGATTCGCGTTTCTTCCGCAGTGGGGAAGCTTTATTCTTTTGGTCTTTGGGACAAATCTTGCTGCTGCTCAGTGTTTGGGTGCGCGCTACCTTTGTGAGCTGTAACACTCACTGCGAAGGTTTGCGGCTTCACTCCTTAAGTCAGCAAGACCAGGAACCCACCAGAAGGAAAAAACTCTGGACACATCTGAACATCTGAAGGAACAAACTCGGGAGACACCATCTTTTAAGAGCTGTAACACTCACTGCGAGGGTCTGAGGCTTCATTCTTGAAGTCAGCGAGACCAAGAACCCACCGGAAGGAACCAATTCCGGACACATTGAGAGGCTGAGGCGGATGGATCATGAGGTCGGGAGTTCAAAACCAGCCTGGCCAACAGGGTGAAACCTTGTCTTTACTAAAAATAACAAAAAATAGCCGGGCATTGTGTGGGGCACCCATAATCCCAGCTACTCGGGAGGGTGAGGGAGAAGAGTCGCTTGAACCCGGGAGGCGGAGGTTGCAAGGAGCTGAGATCGCACCACTGCACTCCAGGCTGGGCGGCAGAGCAAGACTTCATCTTAAAAAAAAAAAAAAAAGAATGCAGGCCTGGCGCGGTGGCTCATGCCTGTAATCCTAGCACTTTGGGAGCCTGAGGCGTGTGGATGCCAAGGTCGGGAGATGGAGACCATCCTGGCCAACATGGTGAAACCCCGTCTGTACTAAAAATACAAAAAAAATAGCTGGGTGTGGGGGCGGGCACCTGTAATCCCAGCGACTCGGGAGGCTGAGGCAGGAGAAAGGCATGAACCTGGGAGGCGGAGCTTGCAATGAGCCGAGATCTTGCCACTGGCCTCCAGCCTGGGTGGCAGAGCGAGACTCGGTCTCAAAAAAAAAAAAAGAATTTAACTGACTTTCATATATTAACCTTGCATTCTGTGAGCTTTCTCTACTGGCTTCCAGCTAGTTGGACTGAGGAAGAGAAAAAAGGGACAAAGATCATATGCCAGATGTGTTTTAAGCAACATTGTCAGAAGCTGCCACTGGTGTATATTCTGGCACTGGAAAGTGTAGTCTATATTCTAGTAGCCATGTGCCCAGCTATTACTATGGAAAAGGGGAAACAGTTTCTGCCACAAGGAGTTAATACCACCTAGTTCTTCAGTGGACATCAATGGGTCTCTCTTTGCTTCCTGCTCTACATACATACTGCAGAGTATATTTTTGTACTTTCTCGTGTTTTATTCCCCAACACATCCTGCTCTTTCCCACCTTTGTTGTGGTTCATGGTTTGGCAAACTGTGACCCACAGCTCAAACTCTCCTGCCACCTGTTTTTGGAATACAGCCACACTCATTCATTTAGAATTTGCTATTAATGTTGTCAAAGTCGAACTAAAAATGCATGAAACAAATATCTGAAATTAAACTGTCTTAGTGGTGAAGGAAGAACTGCAATTTGGGGCATACACACAGCCTGGGTAGTCTTTTGGTATGGCCAAAGAACAGAGAAGAGGTTGGAGGTTTTTTTTTAAAAGAGAAACGTATTGCTCTTTGAGAAAGTGCACTGGCACCAGTAAGGTTCTGGGGAACTGCTGGCAAGCTCTGGTTGGTGAGCAACAGTGGTGGGCAAAGTTAGTCCTAGAGTTAGGACAGGTTGTGTAGTTACAGATAAAATTGTTATCAAGTTACAACAGGCAGTTTCAGCAACGGGACTTGCAGAGAATTACATTTTTGGAACAATGTTGTGTGTCCAGAATGCTTCCCTGCCGCCACCACGCTGTCACAGACACTGCCTGGCCTGCAAAGCTCAAAACACTATCTCTGGTCACTTACACAAAGGGTTTGCCAAGCCTTGAGCCTAGCTGCTCCCCACAGCCCTTCTAACTCCCATCTTTCACACAGATTAACAGGATTAATTTTATTTCAAAAGACTGAGGAGAAAGCCTGGATGTCCACACTTGGGAATGGTCAAGTAAACTATGATGCAGCTATATAAAGCCGCCATTTAAAAAGTTGTTAAGAAAAACATTGACTGAAATGTCAAATTCTTCATACTATTTGGTGATTTCAATTTAGGATGTTAATAAACAACAGCCCCTTTCCCTTTCACAATGTGGAATGAACTGAGAAACAGAGACAGGCAGACAGATGGAGAGGAGGTGATTAGAAAAAGTGGTTTTAGACACCCGCCTCATGAGTCTTACTAATTCAGCACTCCCAGATTAGAGAACATGTCCGGTCTACCAGATGTCGGAGGGCAGAAAGCAATCCACACCCAAGTGAATGGTCTATGTGTGGTTCCTTCATATATGGCCCCTCCATAAGATGCTCCCTCCTCCTCTCTTAGGAAGAAACTGCAAGAAGGCTCAGCCTGCAGTGTTTCTGGGGGGAACCTGCACTAGAACCTCATAAAGCAGCCTGTACAGCCTGAGTTCGCATTTGTAACAAAGTATTTGTGGATAGAAAAAAGATGAAGGATACATACACCTAGATCAACAGTGGTTATTTCTGGATGGTGGGAATTCCAGGAGATTTTTGTTTTGATTTCTTTGTTTACCAGTATTTTACTCAAGTTGCTGTAAGGAATTGATGCTGCTTCTGTCAGGGGGTGGGAGAAGTTGTTAAAAAAACAAAACAAAACAAAAAACGACCCCCAACCAACCTTCAAAACCAACTGTCACAGCCTCCTGGAGGCCTTCGTGGATTTCTCCTCTCACTCACTGTATTAGTCTGTTTTCACAGTGCTGGTAAAGACATACCTGAGACTGGGCAATTTACAAAAGAAAGAGTTTTATTGGACTTATAGTTCCACGTGGCTGGGGAGGCCTCATAATCATAGTGGAAGGTGAAAGGCAGGTCTCACATGGCGGCAGACGAGAAAGAATGAGAGCCAAGCAAAACAGCTTTCCCCTTGCCATCAGATTTCGTGAGACTTACTACCATGAGAACAGTATGGGGGAAACTGCCCTCATGATTCAATTATCTCCCACCAGGTGCCTCCACAACATGTGGGAATTACGGGAGTACAATTCAAGATGAGATTTGGGTGGGGACACAGAGCCAAACCATATCACTCCCTTTTCCTTTGTCTCCTCTGTCTCACTCTCAATTTCCCTTCCTGCTGTTTTTTCTGTCTCCATGGCTGACTGAGAAATCCTCTTTTGGCTGGAAGACAGTTAGTAATAGGAAGAAGCGGGGTTTTAAGAGCAGAGTCCCTGCATTCAACTTCTGGCCTCACTGCTTGGCCCCCTGCTATTAAATGCAATGGTACTTACCCTCCCTGCCACCTAGCACCTGGTACAGTGCCTGGCACAGTGTAGATGCTTGAGCAAGTGACTGAACTGAGAGATCTGGTGAGGAGCAAGGAATACAAGAAAGCTATGGCTGTGACAGTGTTTTGTAGACTTTGGGAATAAAGGTTCATTTCTATCATCTCCCACTCCTACAGTGAGGGTCAGGGCTGGCTCACTCCCAGAGCCTCCAGTGGGTAGGTATCCTGCAGGTGTCTGAAGGTGGATTTGGCTAACAAACCACCATCCTCATTTATACTGGCCCATGGTCAGGGCTTCAGGTGTTGCCTGAAGAGAAGCCCCCCCAGATGCAGCCCCTTGCTCCAGAAGTCAATCTGCTTGGCCCTGTGGGGGAACCAGGCTGCTCCCTCTGGGCCCCACTTCTTCCTCCTGGGTCTCAGCAGAGGCTTCTGTCCAGGTCTCGGCAGAGGCTTCTGCCCATGGCCTGGTGCTGTGTGTGTGACACCGCAGCCCACCTCAGCAGGATGCCAAAAGAATTCTTTAACCCCTCCCGGAGAACTGAAAAAGGAACATTTGCTGAGCACTGTCAGATGCCTACCCCTAAGGGACAAGGGGTTTCTCCATTTGCCCTACAAAGAAACCCAAGCTCATGGAGGTTGTGTGATTTTGTGAAGATCACACAGCCAGAGCCAGAGCTCAAAATGGGGTCTGTCAGCTCCCAGCTCAGGGCTATTTATAAGACTGAGCCACTTCTCTCTGGGATGGAGAAAGATGTTTGTACTTGACATGAGCAAGGTGGGACTCTCGTTCCATCACACCTTTTGGCAGTGAATGAGGCAGGCAAGTTGCTCGGGGAGGGTGGCAGTCTCCCCAGAGTCGGAGGGAAGTCAAGAGTCAGAGAGGTGAGTGTTTCCTCAAGTGTTTACCAAAGAGCCAGCCATTCACTAGGCACAGGGGGAGCTAGAGGCAAGCTGATTAGAAATGTGGTTAAGAGCAACTGCTTTGTGAGAAAGAGCTGGGCAAGCCTGCTATGAATGGTAGCTGTTAGTTGATATTTTTATTACTGTTATGCCCAGTAGGGCAGACATTAACTGACCGATAATTACCACAGTGCAGTGTGTGCTATGGCTGAGGGAAGAATCATAGAGATGGTGATGGCTAATTTGATGTGTCAACTTGACTAGGCTAAGAGATGCCCAGATTGCTGGTAAAACATTATTTCTGGGTGTGTCTGTTTCCAGAAGAGATCAGCATTTAAAGCAGTAGACTGAGTAAAGAAATCTGTCCTCACCAGTGCAGGTAAGTATCATTCAATCTGCTGAGGGCCTAATAGAACCAAAAGGTGGAGGAAGGGCAAATTTGCTGCCTGTGCTTGTGCTGGGATACACACCTTCCCTTGTCCTCTAATGTCAGAGCTCCTGGTACCGGAACTTACTCCACTGACTTTCCTGGATCCCCAGCTTGCAGATGGCAGATTACGGAACTTCTCAGCGTTCATAATTGTGGAGCTAATCCCTCACAATAAATCTCTTCCTGTATATCTACGTAAACTCTATTGGTTCTGTTTCTCTTGGAACCTTGACTAATACAGGAACACAGAAGAGGGAAGGGGGAGAGGGGACTCATGAACCAAGCCTTGAGGAGGAACTGCTTTCTCCAGGCAGAGGAGTGGATAGGAGTCCCGCCACACATGCTTGCATCTGCACATCCTCAGGCTCCTGTCATTGGGTGGTGCATCTGCACATCCTCAGGCTCCTGTCATTGGGTGGGTGGGAAAAATGTGTCCTGTGACATCTGCCTGGGCTCGTGCTCAGCTCAGACTGCTCAGAGGAGTTACTTCCCAGAGTTCTTGGGAGAATTCCTAGACTGAAGGCACTGTCTCCTTCCAACAGAGATGAGCCCATTCCAAACACTTAGGGCTTGGGCCTCAAGATTATCTCAAGAGCCTTCTCTTTATCTTTATCTTCCTTCCTCCTGCTCCTTTTCTTCCTTCTGAAAGGGGCCCAAGAATCCCATAGACAGTTGTTTTTGGATAAACATAGAAATTGACCATTGTGCTGTTAAAACGTGCAACTTACATTTGTTTTATCTGAGTTCCTTCCTCAGGAAAGGACCTTCAGGCCTCTCACAAAAAGTATCAAAGAACTGAAACCAGGTGACTGCACTAGGTGCCTGACCCCTCATTCACCATGATTGCTTCCTTGCCCCTCCCAAGTTCCTGTTTTCTTACCCAAGGTTACATTTCTTGCCTACTATACCAACCCCTGGTTTTAGTCAGTCAGGAAAATAGATTTCAGACTGAGCTTCCATCTCCTCAGCTCTAGCACCTGATTAAAGACTTCTTCCTTGGCAATACTTGTCTCAGTAATTGGCTTTCTGTGCAGCAAGCAGCAGGACCTAGACAAAACCGCTGGTGTTTTGGTAACACTTCCTTCTTCACTCTCCCCTCCTCTTTTCTTGCTTCTTCCCGTCTTCCCTCTCTTCCTCCTTCCCTCTCTCCCTTCCCCCTTCCTCTCTCCCTTCCTCCTTCCTCTTTCCCTCTCTCTCCTTCCCTCCCTCCCTTCCTGTATTTGTCATAAAGGTCAACAACCCCCACTTATTTATTGCCAGAGACTGCTGAACCCTCCTAAAGAAGAGAACTATATTGGTAGATCCGACAACTCTAGAAAGGGATCACCAGGCCCAAGGGAAATCACAACCGGAGATTCCATAACATTTATAGCAAGGAGTGTCCTGGTGTTCAGTCACTAAGTGCTTTCATTCTGGGTTTAAACAAAGATATGGAATTCACAGTCCTGACATTTCTGAAAACAGTGCTGCCTCTCTGATGCCATGGAACATGGATCCAGTGATGTGCTGCATCCTTGGAAACTTTTATTATGGAAATTTTCATATATACCCAGTTAGACACAATAATATAGCGAATCACCCAGCTTCCACTGTTACCAACATTAGCCAATCTTGCTTCGTCTCTCCCTCTTCCACATTTTTCTGCTACTCAAGTGCTTCAAAACAAATCCTAGACACAAGTAATCACTTCAGCCTGCATTGCCAATTTATGACATTGTTTGTTTGTTTTGAGACAAAGTCTCACTCTTAACTCCCAGGCTGGAGTGCAGTGACACAATCTCAGCTCACTGCAACCTCTGCCTGCCGGGTTCAAGTGATTCTCGTGCCTCAGCCTCCCCAGTATCTGGGACCATAGGCGTGCTCCACCACACCTGGCTAATTTTTGTATTTTTAGTAGAGATGGAGTTTCACCATGTTGGCCAGGCTGGTCTTGAACTCCTGACCTCAAGTGATCCACCCACCTTGGCCTGTCAAAAGTGATGGGATTATAGGCATGAGCCACCACGCCCAGTCTGTTTTTTACATACCACCATGCCATTTTCATACCTAACAAAAATAATTCCTCAAATAACTCAATGCCCTATATTCAAAGTGTTCAGACTGTGTCAAAGATGTCTATTTGCAATTTGTTTGAAAGATGAGTATTCACAAAATTTCCCGAATTTCCCCCTCCCTCCTGTCCCTGGCCCATCTCAGCCCCAGGCAGGACAGCGGACTGTCTGCCCCCTGTCTCTGTTTTAGAGTAGGCTGGGCCCCACTTGAGTCAGGCCTCCTATAGTGCAGCTCTTTTCTGAGTGTTCCTGCTCAGACCTCTGCAGGGATTCTCCAGGATTTCTCTCAACAACAAAGCTCCCAAACTTCATTCATTCACATACCACTTCCAGAACTTTTGCCACATCTATAACCACGTGTATTATTTATTACATATTTTAATATTTAAGGGTTTTTGTTTGTTTGTCTTGAGACAGAGTCTCACTCTGTCACCCAGGCTGGAGGGCAGCAGTGTGATCTCAGCTTGCTGCAACCTCCACCTCCCAGGTTCAAGCGATTCTCCTGCCTTAGCCTCCCAAGTGGCTGGGATTACAAGCATGCACTACCATGCCCAGCTAATCGTTGTATTTTTAGTAGACAGGGTTTCACCATATTGGCCAGGCTAGTCTCAAACTCCTGACCTCAGGTAATCCACCCACCTCGGCCTCCCAAAGTGCTGGGATTACAGGCGTGAGCCACCGCACCCGGGAATATTTAAGGTTTTAATATTACATTATAACTTTTAAACTCACATCTTTACTTAAAATAATTTCTTTTCTTTCTTAATAATTACAATTTTATCTTCAACTTTTATTTTAAGTTCAGTGGTACATGTGCAGGATGTGCAAGTTAAGTGTGTACCATGGTGGTTTGCTGCACAGATCATCCTATCACCTAGGTATTAAGCCCAGCATCCATTAGCTATTCTTCCTGATGCTCTCCCTCCCCCTGCCAACAGGGAAAATAATTTATTTTTAAAGGAAACTTTATGTTACTACCCAAGACAGAAAGCCAGTATTATCTGCCGTAAATTGAAAATAACTATAAAAAAAGACAAAATACCAGGAAAGTGGAACAAGGTTATTATTACATTCTAATCAGATACCAGTCTGCTGAAATTTAGAGTGTATCTCCACAGAGATACACCAATATGCAGTTTAAGTGAGCTAAGTTAATATAACAACCCAATAAGGTAGGTACAATTGCTATCCCCATTTTATGGATGAGGAAACCAGAGCTCAGAGAGGTTAAGTAACTTTCTTGAGGTCAAACAGCTGGTAAGTCACAGTCAGGATCCAAATTCATGCTGTATGGTTCCAGAGTCATAAACACCATGTTATTCTTAATCAGAAGGGCCCAGACACGTTGAAAATGGAAATTCTTTCTGATTATGTGATTCGGTATTATTGGTACTAGCTATGATTATCTCTTGAACCACCAGGAATTAGAGGGGCTGGCTTGGGGATAGCCACTCCTGTGGGGTAACCTCTAAGTCCCTTTCATAAGCAACTCCTCCTGCCTCAGCTTCCCATCTCAGCTGGGACTACAGGTACACACCACCACTCCAGGCTAATGCTTTTTGAATTTTTTGTAGAGGCAGTGTCTTGCTATGTTGCCCAGGATGGTCTTGAACTCTTGGCCAGAATCAATCCTTCTGCCTTGGCCTCCCGAAGTGTTGGGATTACAGGTGTGAGCCCCTCCACCCTGCTCCAGCCTCAGCCTCATTTTATTACCCCTCCACTCTTACCTCCTGTCCAGAAGGTGGAGCTTTTTTAACTTGTTTAACTACAGGTGGCTCCTGTGGTGTCTGGCTGAGGGGCAATGATGGTCCTTAGTGTTCCATTTGGCTCTTGAGTCCGTAATTATGACACTTCCACAATTTTTGCTTCCTGGACAAGCTATAAGGGGCATGGAGATGGGAGCTGCACCATATTCCTCCCTAAAAGCTCCAACTGTATGCTAGACACAAACTAGCTCACAGTAGGTCCTCAAGATGAGACCAGACCTTTGACCCTCCTCGCCTCTTTGTTAAGTCCAAAAGTGTGGGTGGGGTATCAGCCCTAGTTGTCCTGTTTTCCCGTCCCTTTGGAGACCACCTTCTGGGGCCCCTGCTCAGAGAGAGGAGTTCAGAGGAGTCTTGACCATGCTTCTTTTGCCCTGTGAATGGAGAACATTTCTATCTAGCCAGGCCTGTAGGGACCCAGGGCTCAGATAAACTCCCATCTGATGAGGACGTTACTTCATTTCTGTCTTCACCGCAATTCTCTGATCTGCAGGTAAAACAAACGCTAAGGACCTCAGAGCTCATACTTGACTGTAGAGAAGTGGACCAAAGCTCCTGACCTGCTACTTCCTCCCATCTCTTCCATCGATGCCACAGTCCCCTGGGAAAGAGGACATCTCCCACCCTCATCATGATTGTCCCCACTTGCTCTTCTCCAAGGAGAGCCTTTTCTCCCTGCTGTCCTGGAGGCCAAATTTTTTTTTTTTTTTTTTTTGAGACAGAGTCTCGCTTAGTCGCCCAGGCTGGAGTGCAGTGGCGCGATCTCAGCTCACTGCAAGCTCCGGAGGAGGCCAAATTTTTATTCCTCTGACCCATTGATTACATCTGATGACTCTATTTTCCTTCCCCTATAAAACTCAGTATCCGGGCTGACAGGAAGGCACTGCAAAAATTTGGTAACTGACCCCCCAACTTTTACCACTTAATCACTGTGTGACCTCAAGCAAGTTACTTAACCTCCCCAGCCTCAAGGTGTCCCACAAAACTCATTCTGTAGTAGCTGCTCCAGGGTGAGATCTTCCCTCACCTGGAGGAAAGTGCCTATTTTCTGGACATAGGGTCCTTTTTGAAGACTGGCCCTTCCCCAGGAACAGACATCCCTCTCCTTTGTCTGGCTTCAGCAAGCTCAACTAGAGCTGTGGCTGTGTGGTAAGCATCCATTCAGGATGAGAGGGGAGGGAAAGGGAGGACATCTCGTTCCACAAGTTGGTCTGATCACTAGGCCGAGGGTCAGGAGATCTGGGTTCTGGTCCCACCTCTGCCCCTAAACTCCCTGTGCATTTGTGGGAAAGTCCTTTTATCCTCTAGACCTGTGTTTCTGCATCTGTGAACTGTCCCCAAGAATGCCTGTTCAGCTGGCATCTCAGAGTCCTATGAACTAGATAAGAGAATGCCTGTTCAGCTGGCATCTCAGAGTCCTGTGAACTAGGTAAGCGAATAACTGTTCAGCATTGTCAAAGGGTGGCCTATGGACTGGAGAAAATATTTGCAAACCACATACCTGACAAAAGATTACTATCTGCTATATATAAATAACTCTTAACACTCAACAGCAAAAATACAAGCAATCCAATTAGAAAAAGGGCAAAAGATATGAGCAGACATTTCGTCAAAGAGGATGTATATATATAGATGGTGAATAACAACATGAAAAGATGTTGAGTATCATTAGCCATTAGCAAAATGCACAATGACACCAATCAGAATGATTAAAATAAAAAATAGTGACAACACCAAATGCTGGCAAGGATGTGGAGAAATTAAATGACTCATACATTGCTGGTAGGAATATAAAAGGGTACAGACACTGTAGAAAAAGAGTATGGCAGTTTCTTTCTTTCTTTTCTTTCTTTTCTCTTTTCTTTCCTGTCTTTCCTGTCTTTCCTGTCTGTCTTTCTTTCTTTCCCTCTCTTTCTTTCTTTCTTTCTTTCTTTCTTTCTTTCTTTCTTTCTTTCTTTCTTTCTTTCTTTCTTTCTTTCTTTCTCTCTCTCTCTCTCTCTCTCCCTCTCTCTCTCTCTCTCTCTCTTTCTTTCTTTCTTCTTTTCTTTCTTTTCTTTGTTTCTCTCTTTTCCAGGCTAGACTGCAGTGGTGCAATCTTGCCTCACTGCAACCTCTGCCTCCCAGTTTTAAGCGATTCTCCTGCCTCACCCTCCCAAGTAGCTGGGATTACGGACATGTGCCACCACGACCGGCTAATTTTGTATTTTTAGTAGAGGCAGGGTTTTACCATGTTGGTCAGGCTGGTCTTGAACTCCTGACCTCAGGTGATCCGCCCACTTTGGCCTCTCAAAGTGCTGGGATTACAGGCTAAGCCACCACGCCCAACGGAGTATGGCAGTTTCTTAAAGTACCAAACATGCAACTACCATACAACTCAGTAGTTGCACTCCTGGCACTTATCCTAGAGAAATATAAACTTATTTTCATGCAAAAACCTATTTGAATTTTTTTTTTTTTTTTTTGAGACGGAATCTCATTCTGTTTCCCAGGATGGAGTGCAGTGGCGTGATCTCAGCTCACTGCAAGCTCCGCCTTCCAGGTTCACACCATTCTCCTGCCTCAGCCTCCTGAGTAGCTGGGACTACAGGAGCCCGCCACCATGCCCGGCTAATTTTTTGTATTTTTAGTAGAGAAAGGGTTTCACTGTGTTAGCCAGGATGGTCTCAATCTCCTGACCTTGTGATCCGCCTGCCTCGGCCTCCCAAAGTGCTGCAATTACAGGCATGAGCCACCACGCCCAGCCCTGTATATGAATATTTATAGCAGTTTTATTCATAATAGACCCAAACTGGAAACAATCAGATGCCCCTCACTGGGTAAATGGCCAACCAGCACTTGCCTATCCACACCGTAGAATCTGAACATCCACACTACTCTGCAATAACAAGGAACAAGCTGGCCGGGCATGGTGGCTCATGCCTGTAATCCCAGCACTTTGGGAGACTGAAGTGGGAGGATTGCTTGAGCCCAGGACCAGCCTGAACAACATGGCAAAACCCTCTTTCTACTAAAAATACCAAAAAATTAGCTGGGTATGGGTGGTCTACACCTATAATCCCAGCTACTCAGTAGTCTAAGGTGGGAGAATCCCTGGAACCCAGAAGGTGGAGGTTGCAGTGAGCAGAGATGGTGCCCACTGCACTCCAGCCTGGGCAACAGCGCAAGACCATGTCTCAAAAAGAAAGAAAGAGGCCGGGTGCGGTGGTTCACGCCTATAATCCCAGCACTTTGGGAGTCCCAGGTGGGTGGATCACAAGGTCA
Source organism: Theropithecus gelada (assembly GCF_003255815.1). Lineage (NCBI taxonomy): Eukaryota > Metazoa > Chordata > Mammalia > Primates > Cercopithecidae > Theropithecus > Theropithecus gelada. The sequence goes on from NC_037669.1 coordinate 52,033,675, forward strand.
GGAGATCGAGACCATCCTGATTAACATGGTGAAACCCCGTCTCTACTAAAAATACAAAAAGTTAGCTGGGCGTGGTGGCAGGCACCTGTAGTCCCAGCAACTCGGGAGGCTGAGGCAGGAGAATGGCGGGAACCCGGGAGGCGAAGCTTGCAGGGAGCCGAGATCATGCCACTGCACTCCAACCAGCCTAGGCGACAGAGCAAGACGCTGTCTCAAAAAAAAAAAAGTAATCAAACAGAACCATTTTTCTTTAGAACTCAAAGCAACCATTTAGTGGACCTTCTTGTCTCTCTTCAAACAGATCTCCAGCGATGGTTTGTTTGCATTGCTGCCCTCCAGTGATTGTCAAACTGGGTTCTCTGGCACCCTTGGGCTCTTCGTTGGTACCCCAAGGGCTGCCTGCAAGGCCAAGGTGATGCTGGGCCGGTGTTCCCATTGACAGCCCATAGCTCCTACTTCAAGCAGAAAAAAAAAAAAAAAAAATCCACTTTGATGAGATAAGATTTCTTTAATTTTATTTGTCAAAAGGACTTTTCTGCTTAAAACAATAAGAAGATTGTTGATTACAAATCGCTAGTTTTGCACTTACCAGAATGAGCTAGGATTAACTTTTCCTCTACTCCCTCTTTATTATTATTTTTTTAATTTAACTTCAGGCCAGGCGTGGTGGCTCATGCCTGTAATCCCAGCACTTTAGGAGGCCAAGGGCTGTGAATTACTTGAGGTCAGGATTTCAACACCAGACTGGCCAACATGGCGATACCCTGTCTCTACTAAAAATATAAAAATTAGCCAGGCATGGTGGCAGGTGCCTGTAATCCCAGCTACTCGGGAGGCTGAGGCAGAAGAATTGCTTGAACCTGGGAGGTGGAGGTTGCAGTGAGCTGAGATCCTGCCACTGCCATCTACCCTGGGCAATAGAGTGAGACTCTGTCTCAAAACAAACAAACAAACTTAAATGTTAAAATATGTAAACCCGCCTCCGGGTTTAACTTTAAATTAACTTTAACTTTAAATTTAACTTTAGTCCTTGCCTTTTAAAGTAGGCGCAGGGACACAGGCATCTGAGGGTTAGGAGAGCCCTCAGGATCACAAGATCCAACTTTCTGCCTTCAGCCAAGGCAAGCTTTCATTATACCCATTTTACAGGTGAAACAACTGAGACCCAGAGGCCCAGGGTGAGTAAGGCTTAATCTAGATTTAGGAATCTTTTAAGCTCCATCTCAAATGGCATCAGCTACAGCCACTGTTTCTCTAAGACCATAGATTGCAAGGATTCCAAAATGGATGAGAAGCTAACACTTCAAACATGGATTTAAATGGCACATGCAGGAGCTTCCAAATCTGTGAGTTAACTTGGAGTTTCTCCATGGAGGGATAGAAAGAGTCCCAGGTTTCAAGTCAGGGAGACTCAGGTAAAAATCCTGACTCAGCCACTTCTCAGCCATGTGGCCTTGGGCACATCATTTAACCTTTCTGAATCTCATTTTTCTCATCCATGAAATGGGCACAAAACTCTCCAATTTAGAGTTCATTTAGCAGATGCTTTAAGATGACGGGCTGGGCACGGTGGCTCACGCCTGTAATCCCAGCCCTTTGGGAGGCCGAGGCGGGTGAATCACGAGGTCAGGAGATTGAGACCACGGTGAAACCCCGTCTCTACTAAAAAATACGAAACATTAGACGGGCGTGGTGGCAGGCGCCTATAGTCCCAGCTACCCAGGAGGCTGAGGCAGAATGGCATGAACCCGGGAGGCAGAGCTTGCAGTGAGCCGAGATCGCACCACTGCATTCCAGACTGGGCTACAGAGCAAGACTCTGTCTCAAAAAAAAAAAAAAAAAAATCCGATGACTAAGGCAGGTGCTGCCGTCATAGACATCTTTCTGGTGACTAAAGAAAAATTCATGTAGCTGGGCATGGAGGCTCACACCTGTAATACCAACACTTTGGGAGGCTCGAGGTCAGGTGTTCAAGACCAGCCTGGCCAACATAGTGAGACCCTGTCTCTACTAAAAATACAAAAATTAGCTGGGTGTTTTGGGTTCCTATAGTCCCAGCTACTTGGGAGGCTGAGGCAGGAGAATCACTTGAATCTGGGAGATGGAGGCTGCAGTGAGCTGAAATCACGCCACTATACTTCATCCTGGGCGACAGAATGAGACTTGTCTAAAAAAAAAAAAACAAAAAGCTCATGGCTCCCAGGTGCTCATAGTAGGTAAACATTCTTTTCTCCATACACTTACAGGGCATCATTCTCAGACCTAGGAAGTCACTGGGGAGTTCCAATCAGCCTGAAGGATCCCATGGCCTCATCTCAAGAACACCAAGGTATAGCAGGGGCTGATGTGCGCCAGGCGCTGCCTCAACCACTTTATACAAATATTCTCACCATGGATAGGGGTTGTGTCTCCCCATTTTTATGGATGGGGAGACTGAGGCTGAGCTGTCTAACTGTTGTCTCCAGAACACACATGCCTGCTGAGTCAGGCAGGCCCCCGCTGGCAGTTCTGGAATGCAGGGAAGCTGGATGCCATGCTCAGCTGCTGAGCCGGCTCCCCTGGGCTGTCAGCTGTGCTCACAGGACAGTAGGAGGTTGTCCCATGAATCACCCACTACACACAGGGCAATGAGGTCACCTCAGGATGGAGCTGAGCTGGGGCCTGCCTTACACTTCTGGCAGCTCTGTCATGTCCCCCGAGATCTGCACACAGCAAAGAGGTAGGAAACGCCCTGAGGTTCATCCATCCTGTACCAGGTACACACACAACCAGATGCTGTAGGAGGTGCAGAGAGGGAAACTAAGGCTCAGGGAGGGAAGTACCTGAACTTGGGAGTAGGAGGCAAACAAGGTAGTGAATAGTTTTTTTGGGGCACCTACTATGTGCCAGGCTTTTTTTTTTTCTTTTTTTTTTTGAGACGGAGTCTCGCTCTGTCGCCCAGGCTGGAATGCAGTGGCCGGATCTCAGCTCACTGCAAGCTCCGCCTCCCGGGTTTACGCCATTCTCCTGCCTCAGCCTCCCGAGTAGCTGGGACTACAGGCGCCCGCCACCTTGCCGGGCTAGTTTTTTGTATTTTTTAGTAGAGACGGGGTTTCACCGGGTTAGCCAGGATGGTCTCGATCTGCTGACCTCGTGATCCTCCCGTCTCGGCCTCCCAAAGTGCTGGGATTACAGGCTTGAGCCACCGCGCCCGGCCAATGTGCCAGGCATTTAAACTTTTTTTTTTTTTTTTTTGAGACAGAGTCTCGCTTTGTTGCCCAGGCTGGAATGCAGTGGCGCGATCTTGGCTCACTGCAGGCTCCGCCTCCCAGGTTCACGCCATTCTCCTGCCTCAGCCTCCTGAGTAGCTGGGACTACAGGCGCCTGTCACCACGCCCAGCTAATTTTTTGTATTTTTAGTAGAGACGGGGTTTCACCGTGTTAGCCAGGATGGTCTCGATCTCCTGACCTCGTGATCCACCTGCCTTGGCCTCCCAAAGTGCTGGGGATTACAGGTGCGAGCTACTGTGCCCGGCCGCATTTAAACCTTTAAGTGGCAGGAAACATCACCTAGTCCAGTGGGGCTTGTTTAAATACAGATTCTAGGTCCCACTCCTGGAGTTTCTGATTCAGGCCTGGGATAGGGTCTGAGAATTTGCATTTCTAAAAGGTTTCCAGGCCGGCACGGTGGCTCACGCCTGTAATACCAGCACTTTGGGAGGCCAAGGCAGGTGGATCACAAGGTCAGGAGATCAAGACCATCCTGGCTAACACAGTGAAACCCTGTCTCTACTAAAAATACAAAAACATTAGCCGGGCGTGGTGGCGGGCTCCTGTAGTCCCAGCTACTCAGGAGGCAGAGGCAGGAGAATGGCTTGAACCCGGGAGGCGGAGCTTGCAGTGAGCAAAGACCGTGCCACTGCATTCCAGCCTGGGCGACAGAGCGAGACTCCGTCTCAAAAAATAAAAAAATAAAAATAAAAGGTTTCCAGGGGATGTTGTAGCAACTGGTCCAGGGACTATATTTTGAAAATATCTAGTTCAACCTCCTTTCCTCTGTTTAATGGTGGTGCTTAATTTTCTTTTTACATACCACCAGAGACAGAGAACTCACTGTCTATTCAGTCAGCCTATTTCATGTCTAGATAGATCTTACTTTGAAGATATGAGTGTGTGTGCTTATGCTGAACTGAACACTCACTCTGTAGGCTCTCCCCTGTGGCCTCTGGACCACAATGGTCTCATTAGAAAGGAGCAACTGGAGAAGAGAGACTTACAATTAGACCTGGGGTCCCCTTCACCCTCACAGTACTCCAGCCTCCAAACCCTGCCAGTTCTACCTCTGAATCACCGCCATCCAATATAGAAGTTCTGTAGCTACTGAAAACTTAAAATTTTTTTAAATTTTCAGTATGTTAAAAAATAGTAAAATGAAGCAGGTGAAACTAATTTTAATATATCCAGACCAGGTGCAGTGGCTCATACCTATAATCCCAGCACTTTGGGAGCCCAAGGCTGGAGAATCGCTTGAGCCCAGAAGTTCAAGACCAACCTGGGCAACACAGCAGACCCTTTCTCTACAAAAAAAAAAAATGTAAAAAAATAAAAGTTAGCCAGGCATGGTGGTTCACACCTGTAGTCTCAGCTACTTGGGAGGCTGAGGTAGGAGGATGACTTGAGCCCATTTCAAGGGTACCATGAGCTATGATTGTACCACTGTACTCTAGCCTGGGCTACAGAACAAGATCCTGTCTCTACAAAATAATAATAATAATATATCCAAATATCATTTTAACAGATAATGCAACATTTTTTTTTTAATATATATATATTTTTTGAGATGGAGTCTCGCTCTGTCGCCCAGGCTGGAGTGCAGTGGCTGGATCTCAGCTCACTGCAAGCTCCACCTCCTGGGTTTACACCATTCTCCTGCCTCAGCCTCCTGAGTAGCTGGGACTACAGGCGCCCGTCACCTCGCCCGGCTAGTTTTTTGTATTTTTTAGTAGAGACGGGGTTTCACCGTGTTAGCCAGGATGGTCTCGATCTCCTGACCTCGTGATCCGCCCGTCTCGGCCTCCCAAAGTGCTGGGATTACAGGCTTGAGCCACCGCGCCCGGCCAATACAAAAATTTTTAATGAGCTATTATACATATATGTGTATGTGTATATATACACATATATTTTTCATACCAAGTCTTTAAATCTAGTGTTGTTTTACACTCACAGCACATCTCAATCCTGTCCAACCATGTGTCAAGGGCTCCATAACCACATGTGGTTGGTGGCTACTGTTTTGGACAGCGGAGCTGTAAACTTCCCATGACCCTGTCCCTAGTCCCCATCTCCTCTGCATGGCTCATGCTCACCCACATGCTGGATCCTCACAGCTTCTCCACCAGTCCACAGTGCAGCTGCCAAATCCTTAACTTTTTTTTTTTTTTTGAGATGAGATCTCACTCTGTTGTCCTGGCTGGAGTGCAATGGTGTGATCTCTGCTCACTGAAACCTCCACCTCCCAGGCTCAAGTGATCCTCCGACCTCAGCCTCCCGAGTAGCTGGGACCACAAGCATGCACCACCACACCCGGCTAATCTTTTGTATTTTCAGTAGAGATGGAGTTTCACCATGTTGGCCAGATGGTCTTGAACTCCTCCTGGACTCAAGTGATTCACCTGCCTTGGCCTCCCAAAGTGCTGGGATTATAGGCGTGAGCCGTGGCACCCAGGCAAAATTCTTATCTTAAACGCAGGTTTGGTCATGTCCCTCTCAGATGGCACCCCATCCCTCTCTGGATGTCTGGCTGCTGAGGCCCTGCCTCTCTTGCTTCCTCCTCTCCCCTCTCCATCCCTAAGGCCCCCACTCTCTGGCTGTGCAGAATTATTTACAGATCCTCAACACAATAGTGCTCCTCACCTCTAAGCCCTCACACACATGGCTCCCTCTGCATGGAATGTCCTTGGAACACTTCTTGGGCTAACCTTTCAGGTCACTCATTCATTCAACAAATATATTGAGGGCCAGATGCAGTGGCTTATGCCTGTAATCCAGAGTCTTAGGGGGCCAAGGCCGGAGGATCGCTTGAGGCTAGGAGTTCAAGACCAGCCTAACATAGCAAGATCTTGTTTCTACAAAAACTATAAAAATCAGCTAGGTGTGGGGGTGCATGCCTATAGTCCCATCTACTCAGCAGGCTGAGGTGAGAGGATGGCTTGAGCCCAGAAGTTTGAGGGTGCAATGAGCGATGATCATGCCACTGCACACCAGCCTGGGCAACAGAGTGAGACCCTGACTCAAAAAAAAAAAAAAAAAAATTAGACTGGGCGCGGTGGCTCACGCTTGTAATCGCAGCACTTTGGGAGGCCGAGGTGGGTGGATCATGAGGTCAGGAGATCGAAACCATCCTGGCAAACATGGTGAAACCCCATCTCTACTAAAAATACAAAAAAATTAGCCGGGCGTGGTGGCGGGTGCCTGTAGTCCCAGCTACTCGGGAGGCTGAGGCAGGAGAATGACTTGAACCCGGGAGGTGGAGCTTGCAGTGAGCGGAGATCGCGCTACTGCACTTCAGCCTGGGTGACAGAGCGAGACTCTATCTTAAAGAAAAAAAAAAAAAAATTAGTGAGCACCTACTATGTGTCAGACATGATCCTAGGTCCTGCAGCAAAGCAATACATAAAGAGGAAATAGGCATAACAAGAAAATACACAGTACAGCAGATGGTGAGCAGTGACGCAGGCAGATGGTGCGGGGTTACTACTTTAAGCAGGATGGTCAGAGAAGGCTTCATGGAGAAGGTGACTTTTGAGTAGACAGCTGAAGTGAAGGAGGGGCCAGGTGGCTTTCTAGGGGCAGAGCACTCCAGGCAGAGGGAACAGCCAGGGAAAAGGCCCTGAGGAGGGAGCCTACCCAGGGGAACTGGGACATGTTCCAGTGTTACTGGAGCAGAATGAGGGAGGAAGTCATGGGAACCAAGGCCGGAGAGGGCCAGAGGTGTGGGGCAGATCTCGCAGGAGCCTGTAAGACCTTGGGTTTTACCCTGAGTGCGGTGGGAGTGTGGCAGCTGCTGAGCGGGGAGGGGCGTGAGCTGCCTTGGGTTTGAACAGGACCCCGTGGCTGCCTGGCTGATGAGAGTAGTCAGGGGTGAGGGCGGGAGCTGGGAGCCCAGTGATGACGCTGGCTGGATCAAGGTGACAGGTGAGGAGTGGAGAGAAGAGGCTGAATTCAGGCTATACTGAAGGCAGGACCAACAGGATTTTCCAGATGGGTGAGATACAGAGTGTTAGAAAGCCAAGTGTCAAGTATGACTCCAAGATTTGAGGCCTGAGCTTAGGGTATGGATGACCCCTCTTCAGGAAGTCCTCCTGGGGAGCCCACAGCTCGCCGGACCTTGCCTGTTTCCCTCTGAGGCTGGGGGCTCCCGTGGTGGGATTTGTTTCCTGTCCTGCTGCCACAGTGCTGGATAAGTGAGAGGGGATAGGCGGAGGAGGCAGGCTGAGCTGGGGCCCTGCCCTCGGCTGTGTGAGGTGTGACACTGCTCCTCTCACCTCTCTAGGGACCTGTGTTTTCCCACTTGCACAAGGCGAGCGGGTGCCCTCCAAAAGTTCCTCTAGCTGTAACCCAGTTTCCTCCCTAGGAGCGGGCACTGCCAGCTTCCTGAGCCCCCAGGCCTTCTCTCCTACTCCCTGCCCAACCTCAGCCTCGTGGGAGCATCGGAGTATCTTCCTTCCCCTCTGGGACGCACAGGGCAGGTTGGGACACGTGGCTGGGGCCTGAGTCAGCCTCACCAATGTGGGTGGAGGGGGTACCTGGGACACGTCCCCTCCTCCCTTCCCAGAGCTTGGTACAGCCAAGGGTGGCACAGCTGCCCCCATTTCACTGGCTTCTGGAGTCCAAGGGCATGGCTGTGGCCCTGAGGCAAGGCCAGGCATGTAGCTGCCCCACCTGCCCCCCTGTAGTGCTGTAGGGAAGAGTCAAGTCAGACAGGAAGGCCTGGGGCAGATAGCACCAGCAGGAAGGAATGCCATCCCAGTGAGCGAGTGGGGCCCAGGGGCTACGTCACGGTAGTCCCGCCCTCCTTGCTATCACAGGTGCAGCCTGTCCTGTCCTTCCCCTGACCAACCCAGCATCCACACAGTCTACACAGAGTTCCTCTTGCTGCCCAGACAAGCTAAAGGACCACAGGTAATGGGACATGGGGCTGGGTGAGCAGTGGGGTGGAGGGTCAGCTTTTAAGGAAATTGGGAGAAAGAGTGTCCTCAATAGGCTTGATATTGTGTGGTTCCTTGGTGGACGTGGGTTTGAGTCCCAGCTCTGCATCTTCCTAGCTGGGTGAGAACTTGTCTCTACCTCAGGGGAGGATGACAAATATTCACCTCTCTGGGTTGTATTGAGGCTTCCACCCGCCTATACTTGGCCGTGGTAGGTGACCAGCTCCCAATTCTGTCACCAACTTGCTGCAAGACTTTCAGAAAAACCCTTGACCTCTCTGAGCCTCAGTTTCCCTACTTGTGAAATGAAGGGTCCAACTAGATCTCTGAAGGCCCCTCACACCCTCGCTGTTATGGAACCTAACAGCTTAGGAGGGGAGGGGCATTCCCGCAAATGTCTCAGCCTCTGCACCACCATCAGTGACTGCAGGCAGCCGCCCCTCTCTCTGCCCCTCCTGGAGGAAGCCACCCTGAGCTGCCAGCCAGGTTTGGGAGACTTGGGAGGAAGAAGCCAGCTGTCCCCCTGCTTCCAGCTCAAAGGCACCCCGGGGAGGATGTGCCAAACAGAAAGCTGGGCCATGGGGAGGGGCCCTGCTGCCTGTCAGAGCCTCAGGCGCAGGTGATGTGGCCCAAGGGGAGGGGGGCTTGGCAGACCTCTCAGAGCTCCCCCCACCCATCCCCCTAGGCTGTCATCCTCATCCTAGAGCTGCCTCTGCTCAAAACACTCTGGTTTTCAGGCCTCAAGCCAACCTAGTTTCCATTTATGGGGGATGAGAATGATTATGGTCTTGTGCTTATTATTTTCTTCTGTTTTGTTAAGAAACTGCCCAGAAGAGTTCAGAGCCCTGACTAATGAGTCGGAAGTGTGTGTTAGGGGGAGTGGTGGGGAGTGAACTCAGGCTAGTGTAGCCCTAGAGCACCAGGTTACTTGTGCTGGGAAATCCTCCTTGTGAAAAGGATCAGAGAGCGAGATCTCAAGTGCTGGCTGCACGCCAAGGACCATGCTGGGCCTGCCCTGCTCCCCGCCTTATTTCACTTTCACAACAACCCTGTGGGTGGAGTCTTTCCTTTTTCTTTTTGTTTCTTCTTTTTTTTTTTTTTTTAAATAACAGATTTACTGAGATGTAATTCACTACTATAAAATTCACCCTTTAAAAGTGTATAATTCAGGGCCAGGTGGCGTGGTTCACCTGTGTAATCCCAGTACTTTGGGAGGCTGAGGCGGGCAGATCACTTGAGGTCAGGAGTTCGAGACCAACCTGGCCAACATGGCAAAACCCCATCTCTACTAAAAATACAAAAATTAGCCAGGCATGGTGCGCACCTGTAATTCCAGCTACTCAAGAGGCTGAGGTGTGAGAATCACTGGAACCCAGGAGGCAGAGGTTGCAGTGAGCCAAGATTGTACCACTGTGCTCCAGTCTGGATGAGAGGGAGACTCTATCTCAAAATAAATAGATATATAGATAGATAGATAGATAGATGAATAGATAGATAGATAGATAAAAATGAAGTGTACAATTCAGTGTTTTTGTGCATTCACAGAGTTGTGCAGCCAGTGCCACTATCTAATTTTTTTTTATCATCTCCAAGGTGAACCCTGTACCATTTAACCGTCACTCCCCACTTCCCCTTCCCTCTGGCAACAACAAACCTACTTTCCATCTCTATGGATTTGTGTATTCTGGACATTTCATCTGAATGGAATCATATGGTGTGTGGTCCTTTACGAGTGGCTTCTTTCGCTTAGCCCAATGTCGTCAAGGCTCAACCGCATTGCAGTGGGTGTCCATCCTTCCTTCCTCGCACTGGTTGGATGAGGTTGCATTGTATGATGATCTCAAACTTTGTGTCTCCATTTACCAGGGGATGGACATTTGGGTTGTTTCCATTTTTGGCTGTTATGTGTAATGCTGCTATAAACATTCATTACAAGTCTTTGTTCGGATATAGGTTTTCAATTCTCTCACGAATATACTAGGGATTGGAATTGCTGGGTCATGTAGTAAATCTTTTTTAACTTTTGAGGAGCTGCCAAACTGTTTTCCAAAGTGACCTCCATTTTACAATCTGACCAGCAATGTATGAGGGCTCCGGTTTCTTCGCACCGTCACCAATACTTGTTACTGTCTGTATGTCTCATCGTAAGCCACCCTAGTGGGTGTAAAGGGGTATCTCATGGTGGTTTTGATTTGCACTTCCCTAATGACTAATGATGTGGAGCATCCTCTTTTTTTTTTTTTTTTTTTTTTGAGATGGAGTTTCACTCTTGTTGCCCAGGCTGGAGTGCAATGATATGATCTCAGCTCATTGCAACCTTTGCCTCCCAGGTTCAAGTGATTCTCCTGCCTCAGCCTCCCGAGTAGCTGGGATTACATGCACCCGCCACCATGCTTGGCTAATTTGGTATTTTTAGAAGAGACGGGGTTACTCCATGTTGGTCCGGCTGGTCTCGAACTCCTGACCTCAGGTGATCTGCCCGCCTCGGCCTCCCAAATTGCTGGGATTACAGGCATGAGCCACCGTACCCAGCGATGTGGAGCATCTTTCTATGTGCTATTGACTATTTCTGCGTCTTGTTTCGAGCAATGTCTATTCGAGCCCCCTGTCCATTTTTAAACTGGATTATTTGTCACTGTCTGTTGAGTTGTAGGCATGCCCATTTTTCCAGCTAAGGATTCTGAAGCTCTGAGAATGGATGTGACACGCTCCAGGTCACAGAGTCAGTGAGGGGTCGAACTGAATATCTAGGTCTGTCTGATGTTCAAGAGAACTGACAAGCTCTTGTACTGGATGCCACCTTTCTGTTTCTTATTGTCAGTTGTGTGTGTGTGTGTGTATGTGTGTGGTGTGTGTTGTGAGAGAGAGTGAGTGTGTGTGTGTGTGTGTGTGTGAGTGAGAGAGAGGGAGAGAGAAAGAGAGAGAGAAAGAGAGGTGGGTAGAAACCGAGAGAGAGGCCGGGCGCGGTGGCTCAAGCCTGTAATCCCAGCACTTTGGGAGGCCGAGACGGGCGGATCACGAGGTCAGGAGATCGAGACCATCCTGGCGAACACGGTGAAACCCCGTCTCTACTAAAAAAAATTCAAAAAAAACTAGCCGGGCGAGGTGGCGGGCGCCTGTAGTCCCAGCTACTCCGGAGGCTGAGGCAGGAGAATGGCGGGAACCCGGGAGGCGGAGCTTGCAGTGAGCTGAGATCCGGCCACAGCACTCCAGCCTGGGTGACAGAGCAAGACTCCGTCTCAAAAAAAAAAAAAGAAACCGAGAGAGAAAGATGGGAAAGAGAGAGAAACAGAGACTGAGATTCCAGGGACCCGCCTGGCTCTGTCTAGTGGGGCACCCACCTTGGTGCTTTGGTGTTTGACTCAACACTACACCAAGTTAGGATGATCAGAGCCAGAGAAAGCCTTTAATGAGTTTTAGGTTTCTTCCTATTAATCTTCAAATGTGTCAGTGGAGCCTCAAAAATGTTTTGTGGAGTGCATACTCCCCTTCTAGTTTTCCTTGTCCCTAAATCTGAAACAAATTATCCGATTAGACCCAAAAACCCCAAACCAGGACTAGCATCCCCTAGTGTCTAGCTAGGTCTAAGGATCTAGAGCAGCACTCATCTAACTTTTTGATTGCACAATCTTCTCAAGAAGAATGCTCTGGGCACCCCCAGCATATACATATGCATAGATATATACATGTATATACAAGTATAGTGGCCATTAGCTGATGTCTCAGGACCAGTGTACGTTCACAGTGAATTTCATCACCAGTGATAGTGGATGGAAATCCACCTTTCAAATCGTTTCTCATTATTATTTCAGGAACTCAAATACAATTGTATTTGAGTTTGAGTTTGTATTTGTTTCTCGTTATTATTTTGTATTTTGAGTTTGTATTTGTTTCTCGTTATTATTTTGTATTTTGAGTTTGTATTTGTTTCTCGTTATTATTTTGTATTTTGAGTTTGTATTTGTTTCTCATTTTTTCAGGAACTCAAATACACAGGAAAGAATTGTTTTGTGTGTGAGATTCCTTTCCATTGCTCTTTCCAACGTGGTAATGTGGCTAAACTAAGAGCAAGGACAAGTCTGTCCCACACTTTTCCTGTTGCTTGTTTGTACTTTCATGATTAGGGTTATCTCCATCCGCAGTTTCTTTGCAGACTCTTTGAAGTCACTTGTCAACAATAAGGGGGCTGATTCAGTGAAAGCTATTTCATTTGAGCCTCAAATTAACCCAACTGGGCTCCTGCACACCACAATATATGGCAATAGTCTGAATGTAGAGAAAAGGAAGACGTGGTCACAGTCAACCTGTCTGCCTTGTGGGGCTCCCCACTGGCCTCTGGGAGCCCCACTTAATGGACATGACATGTGGTGTCTGACATATGATCCAAGGGTGCACATCAGGGCTAACCTATATACTATTAACTATTTTTTAGTTAAAAATTACATAGAAATCGATAAATTAATATTTTCCTCCTGTACTTTGGAGAGAATTGCTTGAGAGACTAATAGGTTCTGAGCTAAGAACATCTAAGCCAACCCCTGCCACTCCTCAACTTGCCACCTCACATGGCAGCGTGCTCAGGACAACCCCAAAGTTGTTGTCATTTTTAGAATATTATTTTATATATTGAGGCCAGGTGCAGTGGCTCAGCACAACACTTTGGAAGGCCAATCCCAACACTGGAGAGGCAGGAGAATTGCCCAGGGTCAACAGTTCAAGGCTGCAGTAAGCCATGATTGCTTCACTGCACTTGAGCCTAGGTGACAAAGTGAGACCCTGTCTCTAGAAAAGAAGGAAGGAAGGAAGGAAGGAAGGAAGGAAGGAAGGAAGGAAGGAANCTCTAGAAAAGAAGGAAGGAAGGAAGGAAGGAAGGAAGGAAGGAAGGAAGGAAGGAAGGAAGGAAGGGGAAAGGAAAGGGGAAGGAAGGAGAGAGAGGAAGGAAGAGAAAAAGAAAGAAAGAAAGAAAAAGAAAGAAAGAGAAGGAAAGCAAGAAAGAAAGAAAAAAGAAAGAAAAAAAAAGAAGGAAAGAAAGAAAAAGAAAGGAAGAAAGAAAGGAAGGAGGGAAGGAGGAGGGAAGGAGAGAGAGGAAGGAAGAGAAATAAAGAAGGAAAGGAAAAGAAGGAAGGAAGGAAAGAAAGAAAAAGAGGCCGGGCGCGGTGGCTCAAGCCTGTAATCCCAGCACTTTGGGAGGCCGAGACGGGCGGATCACGAGGTCAGGAGATCGAGACCATCCTGGCGAACACGGTGAAACCCCGTCTCTACTAAAAAATACAAAAAACTAGCCGGGCGAGGCGGCGGGCGCCTGTAGTCCCAGCTACTCGGGAGGCTGAGGCAGGAGAATGGCGTGAACCCGGGAGGCGGAGCTTGCAGTGAGCTGAGATCCGGCCATTGCACTCCAGCCCGGGCGACAGAGCGAGACTCCGTCTCAAAAAAAAAAAAAAAAAAAAAAGAAAGAAAAAGAAAGAAAGAGAAAAGGAAGAAAAAAAGGAAGAAAATTATTTTATATATTGAAGTTGGCAACTTCCCTGGTGACTTCCTCAAGGTACTGACCTTTCCTTCTGAGCTCACAGCCCTACCTGCTCCCCCTGTCCTGGAGTCCTGGAGTAGTTCTGCAGAGACTTGGGGACAGTGACTAGGCCCATCCATGTGGAGCTCATCCCTAGGTTGAGTGCCCTGCTCCCCAAGCCACTTTTCTTGGGCATAGTCTCTGTACCCGCTACATCCTCTGGATTCCCTTTGTCTGTCCAGAACTTATTCTATGTAGGACCCAGGAGCAAACCCAGGATGGAGGATTGGGGATGGTGGGATGTGGGCCACCTTCTTCACTGTAGACTCTGTGCTTCTGTTAATATGACCTAAGGCTATGGTAGCTTTGCTCTGTAGCTATATCACCTTGTTGGCTCATATTGCCACTTTAACAAACATTGGTTGTGCACCTACTATGTGCTAGACAACAACCTCGATGCTTGCACTGTTTTCTTTCCTTCCAGATTATCTTTTAAAAATCCTAGATCTTTGAGTATAAACAGCCTCCACACAGAACCCAACCATCCTCTTTCTGTACAGCCATTATTATTATTATTCCTTTTTTTTTTTTTTTTTTTTTTTGAGACAGAGTCTTGCTCTGTCACCCAGGCTGGAGTGCAGTGGTGCAGTCTTGGCTCACTGCCAGCTCTGCCTCCCAGGTTCACACCATTCTCCTGCCTCAGCCTCTTGAGTAGCTGGGACTACAGGTGCCCACCACCATGCCTGGTTAATTTTTAGTATTTTTAGTAGACACGGGGTTTCACTGTGTTAGCCAGGATGGTCTCAATCTCTTGACCTTGTGATTTGCCTGCCTCGGCCTCCCAAAGTGCTGGGATTACAGGCGTGAACCACTGCGCCTGGCCTTGTTTTTGTTTTGTTTTTGTTTTTTTGAGACGGAGTCTCGCTCTGTCACCCAGGCTGGAGTACAGTGGCACCATCCCAGCCCACTGCAACCTCTGCCTCCTGGGTTCAAGCAATTCTCCTGCCTCAACCTCCCAGGTAGCTGGGACTACAGGCATGTGCCACAACACATCCGGCTAATTTTTTGTACTTTTAGTAGAGGCAGGGTTTCACCATATTAGCCAGGATGGTCTCGATCTCCTGACCTCGTGATCTGCCCACCTCAGCCTCCCAAAGTGCTGGAATTACAGGTGTGAGCCACTGCTCCTGGCCACAGCCATTATTTTGAAACTTGGGTATCACACTTGATTTTGTCCCTTTTCACTTTTTAATTGCAGCCTAGGTGCCATTCCACACTCCTCAGGGGCAACCCCAGGTCCTGTCTGCATCCTTGGGTATGCAGTGACCATAAGGTTCCCCCAGATTCATGGAAGTTCATCTAGTACAGTCAGCTGGATGGCCGGCCAGTGCGGCTTGTCATCCCACTGTTAAACTGCCTGGCTGACTTAGACGAAATGGTGGAGGTGTAAACCGTAGCATCTTCTTTCTTCCCCTCTGCACGATTCCCCTCACACTCTGATGTTGATGTTGATGTGTTCATATCCACACTCCTCACTGTGTGGTCTTGAGCGAGTCCTTTTCCCTTTCTGGGTCTCAGTTTTGATCTCCTGGATGCAACACTATAGAATTCCAACTTGGGGAGGGGGAGAGACCTCTAAGCCTGGAGATCTGTGGGGAGGTAAGGTGGGCCTGGGGGAGAGTAGTGAGAAAGAAGAAGGGGTGTAAACAAGTGGAAGATGCTATAAGGGGAGAGGGAGATACAAAGAATCTTTGTAGTCCTAATATTATTTATTTTTTTATTATTTATTTATTTATTTATTTATTTTGAGATGGAGTCTTGCTCTGTCGCCTAGGCTGGAGTACAGTGGTGTGATCTCAGCTCATTGCAAGCTCCGCCTCCTGGGTTCATGCCATTCTCCCACCTCAGCCTCCCGAGTAGCTGGGACTATAGGCACCTGCCAGCACGCCCGGCTAATTTGTGTGTGTGTGTGTGTGTGTGTGTGTTTTAGTAGAGACGTGGTTTCACAGTGTTAAGATGGTCTCGATCTCCTGACCTCGTGATCCGCCCGCCTCGGCCTCCCAAAGTGCTGGGATTACAGGCGTGAGCCACTGCGCCCAGCCTCCTAATATTATTTCTTTAAGCTCTTAAGTTCAGCACTTTGTGACTTCTTTTAATTAAGCATTTCGTCTAAGCCAGGGGCTAGAATGTAGCCGGGAGCCAGAAAAACATGGTTTCTACTTCCAGGGAGCTCAGAATCTAAGTCCTTTTAATCTCAATCCTCACAGCAATCCTGCAAGACAGTGACACTATCCCTAATTTACAGATGAGATAACAGAGGCCTGGAGACGTAAAGTAATTTTCCAAAATCATGAGCTGGGAAGTGAAGTGCTTAAGCCTGACTTGAAGCAGGTGCTACCAGACCCCGTTGTCCCACTGGCTTCATCAGGGCATCCGTCAGTATCGCCCCCTGGGTAAGGACATGATATTGCGTCCTGTGCTATCCAAAACCCCATCTGAGCCCCAGAGCCCTTAGTGTGTGACGTTATTCCCTGTTTGATGGATGAGATAAAGGGCCTAGAGAAGGGAATTGAAGGAGAAGCAGCTGCACTAGCAGCAGCAGCAGCAGACTTTCCACTCGAACCTCCAAAAAGGAACACAGCTCTGTCAACACGTCGATTTTAGCCCAGTGAGACCTACGTTGGACTTCTGACCTGCAGAACTGTGAGATAATTTGTGTGGTTTTAAGCCACGAAGTTGGTGGGTGTTTGTTATCACAGTGATAGAAAAACCACTGAGGTGCTGAACCAGGTCCAAGAGGTACACCTTCAGCAGGGGGACAAGTCTCTAGGGCAGGATCATCAGGGCTGCTGCTGCTTTGGTGATCACCATGCTGGAAGATGAGGGAAAGGAGGGGGCTGGGGAAACCCAGGAGGTCCCCAACCCAGCCTGAAGTTCAGCCCCAGCCCCTCATATGGGGGCTCAGGGACACTGCCAAGCCTCAGCCTGGAGGCTGGAGTGAAGTCTGTGGAGCTGGTCTGCCATGAGCCCTGTTGAGCTCTGCAGGAAGCTGGAGCCCTCCCCAGACATTTGTCTCAACTACAGTGCTTTGGTTGCAAGTCACAAAGCCACCTCAGGCTACGAAAAAAGACTTTCCTGGGAAGATAAGGAGGTGGGGGTGGGTCTCACAGAACAGAGGGAAAGGTAAAAAACAAGACTGCAGAAGAGGCTGTGACCAGGGGGGCAGAATAGAGAGCACCAGCCTCTTCAGGGCTCTGTCTCAGGGCAAACTACCCATGCCAGCCTTTAGAGCTCTGGGTCACTCATGTCACAAGTCAGATTCCTGCGGAAAGAGAGGCTGATGTTCTAACCTGGGTAATGGGAGTGACCACTCCACAGATTCCATGTAAAAGGGGCTTAGGGAGGGAGTGCAGTTATTTTGGGGAGTACCTATTTTGGAGCTGTGATTGCATAACAAGGATCTGTTTGAGGCTGGGCGCGATGGCTGATGCCTGTAATCTCAGCACCCTGTCTCAAAAAACCAAAACAAAAACGAAAAAGGGTCTGTTTGAAATCAGAGTGCGTGCTTGTCTGGGGTGGCTTGGGAAGCTGAAGGAGATTACTGAGAACACTGTTGTACCCTTGGCTCTGCCCTTGGCCTTGTCCCCACCCCTCAGCCAGGGAGGGCTTGACACATCGAGGGCCAGCCCCAAGCTGTTGTCCAGTGGGGGCTGGATTTCCTCAAAGCGAAATCCTGTGTAATCACCAGAAGATGGGGGCTTTCACGCCAGGTGGGCAAAAGCAGCAAATGTCCATTCCTCTGTCCACTCTGTTCCCCTCCCAGCTGCTGTTTCTGCTTCCAGAGCTCCCACCCCATTTCCCACACTGGGCTTGTTTAGCTGAGCTTGCCCTGCATTTCTGGCCCACAGACACGTTCCTCGGTCTACCCTCAGGAAAAGTTGGCCATCTTCAGTTTGGCATTCAAGGCCCAGGCTGATCTTCTCCACCCTTTCTGGCTCTTACCCCTTCAACTGCCTGCTGCCCCCAACCTCCTCCACTGAAACTTTTATCCTACTCTGCCTTTCGCTTTCTGTTGAAATCCAATTCCGTTTCAGTCACCTCAGCCCCCTCATCCAATATGGGACACCAGGAAGACAAGCAGCCCCTGAATCAAGAAGCAGGGTTCTGGAGCTGTTACCACACAATCAATGGGCTCACCGCCCAATGCACATAGAGGCCAATACCATGGCACTGGCTTTTGAGAAAAGAAAGGCTTTATTACAAGTCCAGTGGCAAGGAGATAGGAAGAAACACTCAAATCTGTCTCACCAAGCTGGGAGCTGGGCAGGTTTTATAAGCATACGGTAATGAGGTATGATCTGATTGGATCTTGCAATGAAGTGATGTGGGAGGCATGATCTGATTGGATCCTGCCATGGGGCGATACCAGAGCTTGATCTTATTGGATACTGAATCCTGGCATGCACTATCTGCTTCTTAATTCAGTCCCCACTCCTCAGTCTGAGCACTTACTTAGGTTCCCCTTTAGTGGCACGCATAGTAACCTGGCATGCTCAGGTTATGTGACTGTCAACCTGCGGGTCCATGGCAACTGAAAAACAACTCACAATTTGTTACATAAAAGTTGAACCAAATTGATCTGATGTGATGAAAGAGCCAGCCTTGCCCCTGTGTGGCTCCATGACCTGTGCAAGTTCCTCTCCATTTCAGGGCCTTGGTTTCCTCTTCTGTAAAGTATGACAATAATCTCCACCCTGCCTCTCTCCTGGTTGTATGAGAGTCAGGAGAGCTGGGAGAGGAGAGTGCTGTGAGGCTGTCATGGCTCATTGTGCTCTGTCAGCCCTCCTGCCCTGGGCCCAGGCTCTGTGACAGCAGGAGCTCAGGAAATCTGGGCTCACCTGAAGGGGAAATCCAGTTTAGCAGGACCCGTGGGTACAGAGGCCCTGGCACCACCCATGACTCAGCAGGGCTGGGCTTTTTGGAGAAAAGTGCCAGAAAGTCAGGCATTCCATTTCCTTGTAGGATCAGCCTTGGATGTGGGGGCCACCTGAGGCGGTGCTAGAGGCCTCTAATCAGGCGGTAGCTGGGGCATGAAGCTTCTCTGTTGGGGTGGGAGTCAGATTTGAATCCATCTATAAGCTGGAAGACCTTGAACAAGTCTCTTCCTCTACCTCAGCCTCAGTCCTTCCCTATGTTAAATAAGACCTGTGTGGAGGCTGGGGGGGGTGGCTCATGCCTGTAATCTCAGCACTTTGGGAGGCCAAGGTGGGAGGATCACTTGAGCCCAGGAGTTCAAGAGCAGCCTGGGCAACATAGTGAGACCACATCTCTACAAAAATATAAAAACTAAAAAATTAACTGGCTGTAGTGGCAAATGCCTGTAGTCCCAGCTACTTGGGAGGCTGAGGTGGGAAGATCACTGGAACCCAGGAGGCTGAAGATGCAGAGCGGTGATCGTGCCACTGCATTCCAGCCTGGGTAATAGAGTGAGACCCTGTCTCAAAAAAAAAAAAAAAGAAAGAAAGAAAGAAAGAAAGAAAAAAGGCAAAAAAGAAAAATGGGTGGAGGAGAAACAGACAAGGACATTAAAAGGAGAAACAGAGCCACGTCAGGTCTTCCCTCTGTGATGGTTCCATTCCTCCCCTTCAGTGTGCTAAAGACCTGCCCAAGGAAGTTCCCTTGGCTATGGGAACAATTACTCAAGGCTCCATCAGTAGCTAAATATAAGCCAGGTCAGCATATTTGCATAACACTCTGATGACTGTTAGTGTGTCCTCTTTCCTGGTGCCAATGTTAGTAGGGTCCTGAAAAGAGGAGCCAGCATCACTCCTTTAGTCTCCCAGCATGGGCTGAGCAACTACCCTTGCTTAACCACTTACCATGTGGTCCTGGGCAAGTTTCTTTCTTTTCTGGTTTTTTTTTTTTTGAGACGGAGTCTCGCTCTGTCGCCCAGGCTGGAGTGCAGTGGCCGGATGTCAGCTCACAGCAAGCTCCGCCTCCCGGGTTCACACCATTCTCCTGCCTTAGCCTCCCGAGTAACTGGGACTACAGGCGCCCGCCACCTCGCCTGGCTAGTTTTTTGTATTTTTTAGTAGAGACAGGGTTTCACCATGTTAGCCAGGACGGTCTCTATCTCCTGACCTCGTGATCCACCTGTCTCGGCCTCCCAAAGTGCTGGGATTACAGGCTTGAGCCACCGCTCCCGGCCTACTTTTTTTTTTTTGAGACAGAGTCTCACCCTGTGGCCCAGGTTGGAGTGCAATTGTGCGATCTCAGTTCACTGCAACCTCTGCCTCCTGGGTTCAAGTGATTCTCCTGCCTCAGCCTCCCGAGTAACTGGGATTACAGGCCTGCAACCACCACACCCAGCTAATTTTTGTATTTTTAGTAGAGACTGGGTTTCACCATGTTGGCCAGGATGGTCTCGATCTCCTGACCCCGTGATCCACCTGCCTCGGCCTCCCAAAGTCCTGGGATTACAAGCGTGAACCACCATGCCCGGCTAGTCCTGGGCAAGTTTCTTATCCTCTCTGTGCCCCAATATTCTGACCTATAAAATGGGCACGGCCTTAGTGAGCCTTCATAGGTTTGTGGTGAGGAATAGATTAGTTAACACAAGTTAACTGTTAGAACCTTGCCTGGCAGATAGTAGGCACTTATAGCTGCTTGTTATCATCATTTTTCCTTTGTTCCTGGCTCTGTACAGGGTATGGGTGACACAGAGATGAATCAGCCTTAGTCCCTACTTAGGCTGCATTCATGATCTAGGGAAGGACACAAACCCTGGATGGTTGTACATGCTTGTAGTCCTACCTACTCAGAAGGCTGAGGCAGGAGGATTGCTTGAGTCCAGGAGTTCAAGGCTGCAGTGAGCTGTGATTGCACCACTGCACTCCAGCCTGGGTGATAGAGAGAGACCGTGTCAAAAAAAAAAAAAGCTAGGGATAGTGGAGGGAGTAAGGTTAGGGGAGTGGGGAATAGAGTTGGTGGGTATCATTTAGACAACTGAAATAGTACTTCATGAAGGAAGTGGGTTTTGACCTGTGCTTGAAAGGTCAGATTTGCATCTGACCTTAGGAAAGAATGGACTAAGCCAAAAGTGCTGTGTGTAACCAGGACACAGAGCAGGATGGAGATGAGACTGGAAAAAGAGTTCATCACTTTGTAAACTTCAGTCTATCTGACATCAGCCAGCAGCTCTCTTTCCCCCATGTGGCTCTACAACTCTTCTCCACTCTAGCTGAAATGCCTTCATTAGAGATGATCTCAGCCAATGAATATATACTAGTCACCTCTTGCGTGCAAAGAACACTATTCAAAATAGAAATATGCCCTGGAGGCTTCTGTTGTCAGTCATTCCATCTTGATATCGATGCGTTTTAATGGCTAGTGACTTCCTAATGCCTAGCTGAATTCTGCTCTGAGAAATGGGAAGTTTTATTCTAGAAAAGGGTAGGCCAGGTGCGGTGGCTCACGCCTGTAATCCCAGCACTTTGGGAGGTCAAGGCGGGCAGATCACAAGGTCAGGAGTTCAAGACCAGCCTGGCCAATACGGTGAAACCCCGTCTCTACTAAAAACACAAAAATTAGCTGGGTGTGGTGGCGGCGCCTGTAATCCCAGCTACTCAGGAGACTGAGGCAGAAGAATCACTTGAATCCTGGAGGCAGAGGTTGCAGTGAGCTGAGATCGTGCCACTGCACTCCAGCCTGGGTGACAGAGCGAGCAAGACTCCATCTCAAAAAAAAAAAAAAAAAAAAAAACAGTAATGGAGTCTGAGGTCTAGGAGATGGGAGATGAGCGGGGATGGGACTGGACACTGGATGTCCAAGGGTAAGAGGAGGCCTGTAGAGGAGGAAACACACATTCACAACGACCCTGCTAAGGACTGTCCTGCCATTTTCACATACTATGAGGTAAGCACTATTACTGTCTCCATTTTATAGATGAGAAACCCAGGGCACCATGAGGGATTAAGTAACTTGCCCATGCTTCCATCGCTAGAAGAGGCAGAGACAGGATTTCAGCCCAGGCAATCTGGCTCTAAGACACAGGAGAGGAGGCTTCCTGCCAAGGTCTTGTGGTAGATTCTCTAGACCATTCTCAAATGGGGGACGATGTTTGCCCCACAACAGGGGTCATTTGGCAATGTCTGGAAACATTTTTTATTGTCACAGCTGAACAGGAAAGTGCTACTGGCATCTGGGAGGGAGGAGGCTGCTAAACATCTCACAATGTGTTACCCAGTCCCAAATGTCAGTCGTGTTGAGGCTGAGAAACTGTGGTTTAAATTAGTCAGAGGCTGGGCACAGTGACACATGCCTGTAGTCCCAGCTACCGGCTGCGGTGGGAGGATTGCTTGAGCCCAGGTGTTCAAGACTAGACTGGGCGATATAGCAAGACCTCTGTCTCAGATAAAAAAGTAAAAAATAAATGAGTCAGAGACTAGTAAATCTACCTCCTCTCAGATTTGAGGTCTCAGCCTCAGAGCTGAGAGTAGAAGAAATGGGGCAAGGAATCAAAAGGGAGCCTGCACTTCCTGGCTCAGCTGCTATAACAGAGACTCACAGCACAGCGGCTCCACTAAAAGAAACTTCTTTCCAGTGCACGTAGCTGTCAAGAGGTGGCAGGTGGCTCTGTGTGTGGGGCCTGCCAGGGCTCAGGACTCCCTTGCCTTTTTGCTCAGTCATTCCTGGATGTTGGCCATGTTTGTGGGATTGGAGTTGGTTCACCAACTTCAAATATGCATTCCTGTCAAAACTGTACCTAGGCTGGACATGGTGGCTCACACTTGAATCCCAGCACTTTGGGAGGCCAAGGTGGGAGAATTGCTTGAGCCCAGGAGTTCAAGACCAGCCTGGGCAACATAGAGACAACCTGTCTCTACGAAAAAAAAAAAAAAAAAAGATGGTGCCTGACTTGTCAGGTACAGATAAAAACTGACTTCCTTCATGAAGCCCCCTGCTAGTTGTCTAACCAATACCCACCACCCCAATTCCCCACTCCTTTAATCCTCCTCCCTCCACTGCCCCTGGCCTTCTTGCTTGCCAACAGAACTACCATTTTTTTGTTAATTAATTTTCTTATTCCTTTGAATGTTGAGTGTTTGTCTTTTTCTTATTTATTTGCCAAGCTCTTTATATATTAAGATATTAACTAAGGTGATATTAACTACTGATTATTGTTATTCCTCCAGGAAAAGCCATGGAGACTTCAGTATCCCCCTCCCAGCCTCAAGACAACAGTCAAGTCCACAGAGAAACGGAAGATCTAGACTGTACGTTTGCCTTCTCTGACCCTCTGGGCAAAACCACATGGGAGGTGGAGTCCAAAAGTAGAAGGGATGGAAGAAGACCCTGCTCAGCTCATTTTGCACAGGGCCTCAAATCACAGTTGAAATGGGGAAGTAGTGGTTATACACACATGCACACATACATGTGCATGGTCCAATCTGTCTTCCTGTGCTATCTAGCTATGGGGACCCTCAGCTGCTTGCCAAATCTCAAGAATTCTCTGGGGGCTTGGGCTGGCACTAGGGATACCCCTAGAAGGTAGAGAGGGTCCTGTGTGACCCCAGAATGGGGAATGGGAAGGTTTAGGGCTTGATCACACGCCATCTTGGCTGTAGTTTACAAAGGATCCTAAATTGGCAACTCCTCTACAGAGTCTAGCTTTCTCTGGGCAGGGCAGGGGGCTTAGAAACCCCTTTTCTGAGTCCATATTCAGATAGATCTCTGTACTGAGCCTTCCTTGAGCCCCTGGTATCTCTGAGAGCCTTGGTCTCCTGCACGTTGCATTGGCCCTAGATATTTGGGAAGATAATCCAGTCCTTCCTGGCTCAAGTCCAAGTAGAACCCTGGAGAGGACTGGGTGGTCCCTGGGGTGGGAAGGGTGGGAAATGCTCATCCCCTGGCCTCTATGTGCCTTGCAGATGGAGAGACAGATTTCCATAAGCAAGATGGGAAGGCTGGACTATTTTCCCAAGAACAGTATGAGAGAGACAAGTCTTCTTCCTCCTCCTCCTCTTCCTCCTCATCCTCTTCCTCCTCCTCCTCCTCAGGTATAGCAAAGATTTAAATATATGTGCATTATTCAAGAAAAAGATTTACATGGGGAAACAATCCCCCATACTTGAAGTCATTGAAGTATTTGAAACTCCAATACTGTTTCTCCACATTCTCTTCTAGAGCCGATCTGTCCACACGTCCTTCTATGTACACAGTTATAATTGATAGTATAGGCAATTCTGTCCTCCATTTAAAAATTTCCCCCATCTTGTCCTAAGCTTTTTGCCATGTTATTCTGTAATATCTCTGCAGCTATTTTTATTTATTTATTTATTTATTTATTTATTTATTTATTTATTATTTATTTTGAGATGGAGTCTTGCTCAGTCGCCCAGGCTGGAGTGCAGTAGTGCAATCTCGGCTTACTGCAAGCTCTGCCTCCCGGGTTCACGCCATTCTCCTGCCTCAGCCTCCCAAGTAGCTGGGACTACAGGCGCCCGCTGCCACGCCCAGCTAAGTTTTTGCATTTTTAGTAGAGACGGGGGTTTCACTGTGTTAGCCAGGATGGTCTCGATCTCCTGACCTCGTGATCCACCGCCTCGGCCTCCCAAAGTGCTGGGATTACAGGCATGAGCCACTGCGCCCGGCCTCTGCAGTTATTTTTAATGTTTACCGAACAGCCCCTCAAGTGGCTGCATCTCATGTAAAGTAACATTTAGGTTTATTAGGGGCACCCCAGTGCCATAGTCAAAGCATGTGTTACAGGTTCAAATCCTGTCTTTACCACTAATTAGCTACATGTTCTTGGGTAAACTGCTCAACCCCTGGCTGCCTCAGTGCCCTCATCTATAAGATGGGGATGATAGCAATACATAATACCTCATGGGATTCTTGTGAGGATTAAATTCGTTATACAGGTAAAGTCTTAGCAAAAAGGACATATTAATAGCTCTAAAAGTAATTGTTGTGTTATGATCTTCCCCTCCCAGGTTTATCATGCTCATGAGCATCCTT
Source organism: Theropithecus gelada (assembly GCF_003255815.1). Lineage (NCBI taxonomy): Eukaryota > Metazoa > Chordata > Mammalia > Primates > Cercopithecidae > Theropithecus > Theropithecus gelada. Next base: position 52,058,386 of record NC_037669.1, read on the forward strand.
GTGCGAAAGCTTTTGCCTTTTGAATTTTTGTACAAATAATTCCTAAGTATTGATTCCTTGCCAGTACTTTAGTGGGTTTAGAGGAACAACATCTCCAATAGCATCTTTTTTTTTTTTTTTTTTTTTTTTTGAGACACAGTCTTGCTCTGTCGCCCAGGCTGAAGTGCAGTGGTATGATCTTGGCTCACTGCAACCTCTGCCTCCTGGGCTCAAGCGATTCTCCTGCCTCAGCCTCCTGAGTAGCTGGGATTACAGGCACTTGCCACCATGCCTGGCCAAATTTTTGTATTTTTAGTAGAGACAAAGTTTCTCCATGTTGGCCAGGCTGGTCTTGAAGTCCTGATCTCAGGTGATCTGCCCGCCTCGGCCTCCCAAAGTGCTGGGATTACAGGCATGAGCCACTGTGCCTGGCCTCCAATAGCATCTTGATTACAAATAACCACATTATTCTCCAAGAAACAGCAGAATGTTCTTTCATTTGTATTCTTTTAATTCAAAATATAAGGCTGAATTTTATAGCAGTAGCACCAGCAATATTTATTGAAGGCTTACTCTGTGCTGGGAGCGGTTCTAAGCACTTGCATGTAATAACTCAATTCTCCCAGCAACCCATAAAGGAAGGTACTATTATTATTCCCAGTTTACAAGTGAGAAAACTGAAGCACAGAGAGGACAACTGACCTGCTCTAAGAGAACTCAGTAACCAACTTGGGATTCCCTGGAGGTTTTTGTGGAACCGGGGAGGCTAACTCTCCTCAGCCAGAGCTCCTGCACTATGATCTCTTTTATGCCGTGGGCTTGAGCTTAAGATTTTATTTAGTGGAAGGTCCCCTGGGCTGGAAGGAAAAAAAAAAAAAAGAAAAGAAAAGCTCTGGTCTTATGTCCTCATGTTGCAAATGCTGAGACCAAGGCCCAAAGCCACAAAATCAATGATCATTTCAGCAGAGGAGGGAGAGTGGTCAGTGGGCCCCGTGGGTTTGTTTGTAGCCAGTCTCCTCATGGCACTGGAAAGGAAGCTGTCTCCCCAATTAAACACAAAAAACGAGAAAACACACAAGCCCACCGTGTATGAGGTTTGGCTCTGGAAGAAGAGTTTCCAGGTGCAGGGAGGGGGCTGTTTGTTGCCTGTCGTTTTGTTTCTCCTCCCTGGGCCGGAAGGAGTGTTCTGTCCTCTGGTTGTCCCTCAAGGAGTGCTGCTCCTCCAAAAATGTCCCCCATGTGACCATAATCCCTGGCACCCAGGCACCCTGGAGTCTCCACCTCATACATGGGACTGGCTGAAATTAGCCAAATGGAGCACTAAGAGAAAGCAGCAGGAGAAAGCCACAGTCCTAGAAGCATGAAGACAGGCTGACATTCAGGATCCTGGTCCCTGATCCTACCGTGACTGACCTGCAGCCAGAACATGGGGACCTGTTACCCCAGAGGCCCCAAGTCTGGGTACCTCATTGCAGCCCTGCCGTCCTCACACGCAGGACCCTCACTCATAGTCACATCCAGTATCTCTCTCCCACATACCTGTTTTTTTTATTTATTTATTTTTACTTATTTATTTATTTTTTTGAGACAGAGTCTTGCACTGTTGCCCAGGCTGGAGTGCAGTGGCGTGATCTCGGCTCACTGCAACCTCCGCCTCTTGGGTTCACACCATTCTCCTGCCTCGCCTCCCGAGGAGCTGGGACTACAGGCACCCGCCACCACCCCCGGCTAATTTTTTGTACTTTTAATAGAGACGGGGTTTTACCGTGTTAGCCAGGATGGTCTCGATCTCCTGACCTCGTGATCCGCCGGCCTCAGCCTCCCAAAGTACTGGGATTACAGGCGTGAGCCACCGCGCCTAGCCCACATACCTGTTTTAATCTAGCTATTTTTAGATGAAGTTTTATTGTCAACTGTAAAAGATTACACACAGGTACTTTATAGAAAATATAGAGTATATAGGGAAACAGAAATATGAGAAAATAAATCACCCTTTGCTCCATTACCCAGAGATAACCACCCAAAACGTATTAGTGTATTCCTTACATTTATTTAACAAATATTTACTGAGCACCAAACTTGTGCCAGTCTTTGTCATGGGTACTAGGGACGCTAGCAAAGAATAGTGAGTCTTTTTTTTTTTTTTTTTTGAGACAGAGTCTCGCCCTCTGTCGCCCAGGTTGGAGTGCAGTGGCGCGATCTCAGCTCACTGCAACCTCCACCCCTTCAGGTTTAAGCAGTTCTTTGCCTCAGCCTCCAGAGTAACTGGGATTACAGGCGCATGCCACCACACCCAGCTAACTTTTTTGTATATTTTTAGTAGAGATGGGGTTTTACCATCTTGGCCAGGCTGGTCTTGAAGTCCTGACCTTGTGATCCACCTGCCTTGGCCTCCCAAAGTGCTGGGATTATAGGCGTGAGACACCATGCCCAGCCGAACAGTGAGTCTTTCTGCCATGGTTAACTTTTTTTATTTATTTATTTATAAAGAAAAGAGGCTGGGCGCAGTGGCTCACTCCTGCAATTCCAGCACTTTGGGAGGCCAAGGCAAGCAGATCACCTGAGGTTAGGAGTTCAAGACCAGCCTGGCCAACATGGTGAAACCCTTTCTCTACTAAAAATACAAAAATTAGTCAAGTGTGGTGGCGGGCGCCTGTAATCCCAGTTACTCAGGAGGCTGAGGCAGGAGAATCACTGAAGCTGGGAGGCGGAGGTTACAGTGAGCCAAGATTGTGCCATTGCACTCCAGCTTGGGTGACAGAGTGAGACTCCGTTTCAAAAAAAAAGAAAAAGAGAAAGAAAAAAGGTGCATTTAGCTCACAGTTCTGCAGTTTGGGTAATTTTTTAAGTAACTCAATCAGAGAGCATATACAAAAAATAGTCTTCATTTTAAACAGCATATATTCCATAATACCTTTTATTTAAAAAAATTGTATTAGGCTGGACAGGGTGGCTCACGCCTGTAATTCCAGCACTTTGGGAGGCCAAGGTGGGTGGATCAATTGAGTCCAGGAGTTCGAGACCAGCATGGGCAACATAGCGAAACCCCATCTCTACTAAAATACAAAAAATTAGCTGGGCATGGTGGCACATACCTGTAATCCCAGCTATTCAGGAGGCTGGGGTGTGAAGATCACTTGAGCCTGGAAGGTCAAGGCTACAGTGAGCCCTGATTGTACCACTGCACTTCAGCCTTGGTGACAGAGTAAGACCCTGTCTCCAAAAAAATTGTATTATGAATATATCACAGAAAAAGCTAAAACAATGTTTATTCACACATTGATGGCAATTGTCTCTAGTGGATAAAATTTAGAGTAATTGCCAGCTGTGGTGGTGCACACCTGTAATTCCAGCACTTTGGGAGGCCAAGGTGGGTGGATCACCTGAGGTCAGGAATTCACAACTAGCCTGACTAATATGGTGAAACCTCCTCTCTAGTTTAAAAAAAAAAAAATGGCTGGGCGCCGTGGCTCAAGCCTGTAATCCCAGCACTTTGGGAGGCCGAGATGGGCGGATCACAAGGTCAGGAGATCAAGACCATCCTGGCTAACACGGTGAAACCCCGTCTCTACTAAAAAATACAAAAATCTAGCCGGGTGAGGTGGCGGGCGCCTGTTGTCCCAGCTACTCGGGAGGCTGAGGCAGGAGAATGGCGTAAACCTGGGAGGCGGAGCTTGCAGTGAGCTGAGATCCGGCCACTGCACTCCAGCCTGGGCAACAAGAGCAAAACTCCGTCTCAAAAAAAAAAAAAAAAAAAAAAGCCAGGCGCGGTGGCTCATGCCTCTAATCCCAGCACTTTGGGAGGCCAAGGCGGGCGGATAACCTGAGGTCGGGAGTTCAAGACTAGCCTGACCAACATGGAGAAACCCTGTCTCTACTAAAAGTACAAAATTAGCCGGGCGTGGTGGTGGGCGCTTGTAATCCCAGCTACTAGGGAGGCCGAGGCAGGAGAATCGCTTGAACCTGGGAGGTGGAGGTTGCAGTGAGCTGAGATCACGCCATTGCACTCCAGCCTGGGCAACGAGAGAGAAACTCTGTCTCAAATAAAAAAAAAAAAGAAAGAAAGAAAATTGGAATAACTTTTACTTTGTTTTCTGTATTTCTTTATTTTGCAACATGCATTATCTTTTTAGCAATAAAAAGTCATTTTTTGCACTGATGAATATTTGTGAAATATAGAAGAGAATAGAAGTCAAAATCCTCTCTTCTGAGATAAACACCACTGTTGTGATTTTGTTGAGCTTCCCAATCCCTCTTCCTCCTTATCCAATTGAGATCACAGATGCACTGATGTTTAAGCACAATTAATTTGGTTTCCTGGAATTTTTTAAATTGCCCATGACTGACCAGGAGGTCCCATGGTCCTGTCTTGGGATAAAGGAATCTTTTGGACCTGGAGCCAGAAACTCGTAGACCTGAATTCTTGGAATGCTGACTGGCCAAAGAGCACAAATGACAACCATTTTCAAGTCTTGATCAAGCTCCTGTTCACAGCTAGGCACCCTTGCAGGGTGGAGAACCCAGGTCATGTCCTTCAGGAGATGAAATGTTTGGAGAGAGGCACATCATGAGACCGCTGGCCTTCATGTCCATTGAGTCAAGGACAAACAGTTGGTGCTATAGAAACCCCAGCAGGGAAAGGCAAGACCAGTGTGAGCTGGGGCAGTTGGCAAAGGCTTTCTATAGGAGGTGTGACATCAGCTTAAGCTTCTCAATAACACAGACAAACAGGAAGGATATTCCGGCAGGTGGGAGACACAGCAAACATCCAGAGCCAGTGTGATGGGTGGGGAAACAGAGATGACACAGCCCCTGCACTTGGTGGGATGGAAGCCATCTCAGTACTGTGACGCCTCATGGGACCTTGTCTTATCTTCATGGAAGTCTTATAAAGTAGGCAAGGCAGCAGCAGAAATATTATATAGACATGAAATCAACAGAAATATTAAGGGATTTGTCCAAAGTCACACAGAATGTGAGTGGCAGGTCTCCTATCTCCAGTCCCCAAATCAGAGTTCCTCCCACCAAACCACACTCTTTGCATAAACTAAATTCTGAGAATGGCCACCAGAATGAACGCATTCCCAGCTCAGTCCAGGCTGAGCTTCTCCTCCAGCTTGTGTTTGTTCCCCGCAGAGAGCAGCGATGAAGACCAGCACCCCAGAGCAACCAGAAAACGTCGACGGAGCCTGGGGGCTGGACACCCCCATGGGAACAGCTCACCCGGTAGGCAATAGGCCTTACCATTTTTCTTTTGCCTACTCACTCACTGTTAAGTTTCTCAGTGGGACTGAACCTGCCTGTGTGATGTTCTTCACAGCATTGTTTACGGCAGGATAAAATAGGAAATAGCCTGACAGCAGCAGAATAAAGGATGCTACACCCTGTCCTGGTGACAGCTCTGCTCTTCATCTGAACCAAAAAGAAAGATGCCAAATCATAGAATTAATTTGATCTCATATATACTTTATAAAAATTCAGACATATGGTTATAATCAAAACTGGAAGGAAAAATACCAAAATGTTAATAGTGGTTATCTCAAGATGGTGGAATTATAAGTGATTTTTATTTTCCCTTTTTTGAACTGTCCTATACTATAAATAATTTACAATGAGCATGTTTTATTTTTTATTTATTTATTTTTTTGAGACAGGGTTTCACTCTTGTTGCCCAGGCTGGAGTGCAATGGCGCGATCTTGGGTCACCATAACCTCCACCTCCCGGGTTCAAGCAATTTTCCTTCCTCAGCCTCCCAAGTAGGAGGCTAGGATTACAGGCATGTGCCACCATGCCTGGCTAATTTTGTATTTTTAGTAGAGATGGGGTTTTACCATGTTGCTCAGGCTGGTCTCCAACTCCTGGACTCAAGTGATCCACCCACCTCGGCCTCCCAAAGTGCTGGGATTACAGGGGTAAGCCGCTGCGCCTGGCAGAGCATGTTTTATTTTTACAACCAGGAAATAATTTTTGCAAAAGAAATAAACAACAAATTTCATAGGAAGGAAAGACCACTGGGAAAAGGGCTGAATTATTGCCTAGTACAGAACCTGTTACACAGAAGCTGTTTAATAAATGCTGCCCATGAGGCTAGAGCTGAGCCCTGGGTTCTCTTTCTGGATATAAACATGATTAGGAACGCAGGCTTTGGCAACAGACCTAGTAGAGTTGCCACTTGCTGGCTATATGACTTTGGGAAAATAATGTAACTGTTTGAGCCTCAGTGTCCTTATCTGTATAATGGGTGGGGTAGGTACTAATACCTTCTTCATAGGATGTCTGTGAGGAGCAAATGAAGTATTAAATATAAATCACTTAGTACAGTGTTGGTGCATGCTAGTGCCCAATATATACCCACTATTAACCCTGAGCAAGGTCCAAGTCCTCTTAGGTCTTGAGTGCTTTATGAATGTGGTCACCTCTGGAAGCTCTGGGGGCATCAGAGAGGGCAAAGGGAAGGTACTTGTGCTGCCTTGCCTCTTGAAGACCACCCCCCACCTCACCTCCAGCACAAGGACTCTGGTACTTCTTTTTTTTGAGACGGAGTCTCGCTCTGTCACCCAGGCTGGAGTGCAGTGGCCGGATCTCAGCTCACTGCAAGCTCCGCCTCCCGGGTTTATGCCATTCTCCTGCCTTAGCCTCCCGAGTAACTGGGACTACAGGTGCCCACCACCTCGCCCAGCTAGTTTTTTGTGTTTTTTAGTAGAGAGGGGGTTTCACCATGTTAGCCAGGATGGTCTCGATCTCCTGACCTCGTGATCCGCCCGTCTCGGCCTCCCAAAGTGCTGGGATTACAGGCTTGAGCCACCGCGCCCGGCCGGACTCTGGTACTTCTTAAGCTTCAAAGCCATGGGAGATGGAAGTGGCCTGGGTCACTGTGTTTGGGAGTGCTGACTAAGGGGTTTGTCTCCATCCAGGTCCTGGGCATGGGGAGCCTGACGTTTTGAAGGATGAGCTTCAGCTCTATGGAGGTAATCACTTGCCCAGTGGCTTTGGAGAAAACAATTAGACGAAGGAAAAGAGGGCTTTGTTGGGCGGAAACAAGGTCATGAGGGTGATTCATGAGCTGAAAAGTCCCACCCAAATACAGGAGATGTGGCCAGTTGGGTGGTTATGACATTGGCAGGTGGGGAGGTGGGCATGAGATTGTCTTGAGGAAATCCTGCATTTTCTGGGGTCTTTGTTTGTTTTGAGACGGAGTCTCACTCTGTCGCCCAGGCTGGAGTGCAGTGGTGTAATCTCAGCTCACTGCAACTTCCACCTCCCGAATTCAAGTGATTCTCCTGCCTCAGCCTCCCCAGTAGGTGCGACCACAGGTGCACACCACCACACCCAGCTAATTTTTTGTATTTTTAGTAGAGACGGGGTTTCACTATGTTGGCCAGGATGGTCTTGATCTCCTGACCTTGTGATCTGCCCACCTCGGCCTCCCGAAGTGCTGGGATTACAGGCGTGAGCCACCGCGTCCAGCCAATCCTGCATTTTCGTCTGAGCTATAACCTTGACTTATGGGGTGACCATGAACAGTCACCCACTTTTCTGGGCCTCAGCTCCTAAACGAGTAGAATGGGACGTGATCGGTAACCCCTCTCTTGGAATACTGGGCTGTTTCAGCACACAAGGAAAAATTAAGGATCTGATCTCCACAATACCCATTTTACAGAATAATTATTTCTAATACCCTGATTACTACAGTGAGGAGGCATAAATAATATGGCGCTTTGGTTGGTAGCACTAGGATGCAATAGAACTTGTAGAATGAGAAACAAAAAAAGAAAAAAAAAAGAACTTGTAGAATGAACTCTTTTGCCAAAGAATATGACAAATGCACACTACTAGATAAGAAAGCTTTAATATCTGTGTTTAATCCAATATTTCTGAAATCTACATCGTCTCCTAATGCCTGGCAATAACCTAAGTAAAACAGTGGAAAACACTTATGTATATGCTAAAGAAAAGATTTCATTTGTTATGTAACAAATACAATCAGTGGTTGCCTCTGGGTCATCTGTCTTGTGGGTTTTTGTTTTTGTCTTTTGTTTTTTTTTTTGCGACACGGTCTCACTCTGTTGTCCAGGCTGCAATGCGGTGGTGTGATCATGACTCACTACAGCCTCAACCTCCTGGGCCCAGGTGATCCTCCCATCTCAGTCTCCCAGGTAGCTGGGACTACAGATGTGTGCCACCACACTCAGCTAATTTTTTGTATTTTTTAGTAGAGACAGAGTTTTGCCATGTTGCCCAGGCTGGTCTCGAACTACTGAGCTCAAGTGATCCTCCCGCCTTGGCCTCCCAAAGTGCTAGAATTACAGCATCTTTCTTTTCTTTCTTCCTTTTTTTTGTTACAGAAACAAGTATAATCTGGTTTAGAAAAATGTTTTTAATTACTCAAGTAATTTAAGAAAGGTTTCACTGGGTGTAAAATAAGATAAACCTTTATGTTCATACATATTTTAAAATATTTTTCTCATTAAGTAATTCATATTCACTGTAGAAAATGTAGATACAGTCACGTATTCATGAATTACTTCTTTCCCCTAGACATTGGAGGTGCTTGGTAAATTACATTGCTTAAGTCTCATTTCATGTTGTCCTTGATATGCTCTCTACACTCTCCGTATTGGCTCCTCTGGTCACTTTGCAGATGGCGTTCAGTGTGCTGAGTGCCTATTGTCACATGCTAAGTGCCCCTTGTGGTGTTCATGTCCTGGGGCTGCCCTGAGGGACAGGAAATGTACAGAAGTCAGGGCCTGATGGTAGGAAGATCATACAAGTGCCTGTCTGCCCTTAAGGGAAAGAAGATGACAGGCTAGGAGCAAGGTCACCAGGGAACTAGAACAGGCACCAAGAACCACATGGTGAATGGTGTGGGAAGGACACCCAGGACTGGATTAATGCAGAGGTGGCAGCTCAGGTCTATAGGACTCAACTCACCCTTGGCAGCCCAGACAAGTGGTTCAACAATCAGGGCGGGAGCCAAGGATTGAGGTGTACAAGCCAGCTTGGCTCCCCCATGCTCAGACCCTGGTAGGTCTAGAAGCCAGCAAGATGGCATGAGCTTGGAGTTGCCTGTCTAGTCCAGAGTTCTATGGGTAAAAGGCAGCAGGTGTCATCACCTGCATCTGGATAGCCTGGAGCAGGCATGTGCAAATGGGTGGCCCATGTGGGCAGATGCTTTTTATCTGGCTCACAGAATGGCTTTTGGGGGGTCAGGTTAGGGGTAGGTTTGTTTTTTTATTTTTTGGTTTTTTTGAGATGCGGTCTCACTCCTTTGCTTAGGCTGGAGTGCAGTGGTGCCATCTCGGCTCACTGCAACCTCCACCTTCCGGGCTCAAACGATTCTCCTACCTTAGCCTCCTGAGAAGCTGGGACTACATGCATGCGCCACCATGCCCAGCTAATTTTTGTATTTTTGGTAGAGACAGGATTTTACCATATTTCCCAGGCTGGTCTTGAACTCCTGGATTCAAGTGATCTATCTGCCTTGACCTTCCAAAGTGCTGGGATTACAAGTGTGAACCGTCGTGCCCGGCCCACACAGAAACACAGAATGCTTTTTTTTTTTTTTTTTTCCTGTGTTTTTAGTAGAGATGGAGTTTCACTGTGTTAGCCAGGTTGGTCTCGATCTCCTGACCTTATGATCCACCCGCCTCAGCCTCCCAAAGTTCTGGGATTACAGGTGTGAGTCACCGCACCCGGCCCAGAACGCTTTATTTATTTATTTATTTTGAGACAGAGTCTTGCTCTGTTGCCCAGGCTGGAGTGCAGTGGTGTGATCTTGGCTCACTGCACACTCCGCCTCCTGGGTTCATGCCAGTCTCCTGCCTCATCCTCCCAAGTAACTGGGACTACAGACGGCCGCCACCACGCCCGGCTAATTTTTTTGTGTTTTCAGTAGAGACGGGGTTTCACTGTGTTCACCAGGATGGTCTCGATCTCCTGACCTCGTGATCCTCCCGCCTCAGCCTCCCAAAGTGCTGGGATTACAGGCATGAGCCACCGTGCCAGGCCTAGAATGCTTTTTTTTTTTTTTTTTTTTTTGAGACGGAGTCTCGCTCTGTCGCCCAGGCTGGAGTGCAGTGGCCGGATCTCAGCTCACTGCAAGCTCCGCCTCCTGGGTTTACGCCATTCTCCTGCCTCAGCCTCCCGAGTAGCTGGGACTACAGGCGCCCGCCACCTCGCCCGGCTAGTTTTTTGTATTTTTAGTAGAGACGGGGTTTCACCGTGTTAGCCAGGATGGTCTCGATCTCCTGACCTTGTGATCCGCCCGTCTCGGCCTCCCAAAGTGCTGGGATTACAGGCTTGAGCCACCGCGCCCGGCCTAGAATGCTTTTTTAAAATTATGATTGTGTGGCCAGGCGCTGTGGCTCACGCCTGTAATCCCAGCACTTTGGGAGGCTGAGGCAGGTGGATCACTTGAGGTTAAGAGTTCAAGACCAGCCTGGCCAACATGGCAAAACCCCGTCTCTACTAAAAATACAAAAATTAGCCAGATGTGGTAGCACCCTTAATCCCAGCTACTCAGGAGCCTGAGGCAGGAGAATTGCTTGAACCTGGGAGGCAGAGGTTGCAGTGAGCTGAGATCATGCCACTGTACTCCAGCCTGGGCGGCAAAGTGAGACTCTGTCTCAAATAAATAAATAAATAAATATTATAAATATATAATAGATAATTTATACAAATTATATAATATATAAATATATGTTTATATATAATTATATAATATATAAATGTATATAAATATGTTTTTATATAATTATATAATATATAAATATATAAAAATATGTTTATATATTATATAATATATAAATATATAAAAATATGTTTATATATTATATAATATATAAATATATAAAAATATGTTTATATATTATATAATATATAAATATATAAAAATATGTTTATATATTATATAATATATAAATATATAAAAATATGTTTATATATTATATAATATATAAATATATAAAAATATGTTTATATATTATATAATATATAAATATATATAAATTATATATATATAATTATGATTGTGAGAGCCAGACACTATGGCTCGCACCTGTAATCCCAGCTACTTGGGAGGCTGAGGCAGGAAGAGTGCTTCAGCCCAAGCATTTGAGACTGCAGTGAGTCATGATTGTGCCATTGCCCTGCAACCTGGATGACAGAGAGAGAACCTGTCTCTAAATAAATAAATTTTAAAAATAAAATTATGAATGTAAATATATTTCAACAATTCTACACCACATTTTTTTCACATTTGAATATTTCTGAAATCAGGATGCATCTTAAAAATCACTGGCAAAGTTAGGCATAGTAGTTCATGACTATAATCCCAGCACTTTGGGAGGCCAAGGTGGGAGGATTGCTTGAGCTCAGGAGTTCAAGACCAGCCTGGACAACATAGCAAGGCCCTATCTCTGTTTTAAAAAATCACTGGCGGCTGGGCGCAGTGGCTCGCGCCTGTAATCCCAGCACTTTGGGAGGCCGAGGCGGGCAGATCACGAAGTCAGGAGATCAAGACCATCCTGGCTAACACAGTGAAACCCCATCTGTACTAAAAATACAAAAAAATTAGCCAGGCGTGGTGGCGGGCGTCTGCAGTCCCAGCAACTCAGGAGGGTGAGGCAGGAGAATGGTGTGAACCTGGGAGGCAGAGCTTGCAGTGAGCGGAGATCGCACCACTGCACTCCAGCCCGGGGGACAGAGCGAGACTTCATCTCAAAAAAAAAAAAAAAAAATCACTAGCAACTTATAGTTATAACTGTCAAGGGCTTTTCCTACATGGTAGTACATAAAATAATGTCATGTCTCACAAGCAATGGCATTTTGATTTGAGAGTTGCCAAACTTTGTTTTTTTTTTTTTTTTTTTTGAGACAGAGTCTCACTCTGTCGCCAGGCCGGAGTGCAGTGGTGTGATCTCAGCTCACTGCAACCTCTGCCTCCTGGGTTTGAGCGATTATCCTGCCTCAGCCTCCCAAGTAGCTGGGACTATAGGCGCGTGCTACCATGCCCAGCTAATTTTTGTGTTTTTAGTAGAGACGGGGTTTCACCATGTTAGCCAGAATGGTCTCAATCTCTTGACCTTGTGATCCGCCCACCTCGGCCTCCCAAAGTGTTGGGATTACAGGCGTGAGTCACCGCGCCCGGCCCAAACGTTTTTATAATTAGGAAGTTTAACTGAAAACCTGGCTTCTCTGGGGAAATTGACAGACCTGTAAGAGTGGGCAGGCATTCCTACAGCAGCTTTCTGTGGCTGGTGGGTGGTGGCTGCCCCTTTAGTTGGAACAGGAACCCTCCAGCCGGCTCCATTCCCCACCTGGCACACTCCAGGTTAAGTGGAAGGTCTCCCAGCAGGATCCACCTTCCCTGAAGCATGACTTCTCCCTCCCCAGAGGATCATGGGTATATGATCACTGATTTCCTTTCTGTGCAGATGCTCCAGGAGAGGTGGTACCCTCTGGGGAATCAGGTGAGTGTCCAGTTAGGGGAGAGAGGTTGTTGGTGCTGGTGTTGAGCCGGGTCTAGGCATCACCTCTCCCCTAAGACAGCCAGCTCCTGTTGGGGTATCTGACTGTGAGAAACAGGAGCCCCAGGTCCACTGAGCCTAGGCTCATCAAGCGGGCTGGGCCAGCTGTGGCATGAAGCAGGGAGCCCGGGGAGCTTGGAAAGCTGTCCCAGCAAGACCCAAGGAGATTACAACCAACCAGCCATCAATAGAAAGGAGGATCCTTGGGGGGCTGCAGAATTCCATGGGGACATTTTTTTAGGTCACCTATAGCCTTCCCCAGGGTGGAGGCAGCTGTTAAGGCACCCCAAGCAGGGTTGGGCACTAATGTTGAGTTTCTCGTTTCCAGGACTCCGAAGGAGAGGCTCTGACCCAGCAAGTGGTAAATATACAAGCTCAAATAGGACAGCCAGAGTGGGTGTTGATTCCAGACGATGGGTTGGGACTTCAGACAGCCTGAGAGGGTGGGTTAGTCCCAGCAGGGACTGTTGCCAGCCAATGTCACTATGATTCAGAAGGGGGATCTCTAGTGCAGGGGAAATGGAATGGAAGGTGGACTCAGGCCTGAGGAAGGAGGAGGAAGTCAGTGGGGGTTCCAAGGACAGCACCCCCATCTTCACAGTTTTGCTTGACTGGTCCTGCAGTGAGTGCCCTCTGACCCAGGAAGAAGTACCTGGGATATTAATTCTCAATGAGGTAGGGAAGAGAAAATCCCACCTGCTGTCCTGCTTCAAAGTTAAACACTCATCTCTCTCTTGTTCCTAAGGAGAAGTGGAGGCCTCTCAGTTAAGCAGACAGAATATAAAGAAAGATGGTAAGGAACTTGGTGTAGCAGACCTGCTTTTTCCTGTCTGGCTGGATTTCTAGGGGTGAAATAGCACAGTAGCAATCATTACCCACCTCTGTCGTATGCCCAGCAGTTTACGTATTACTCAGCTCAGAATCAACTCAACAGGGTGGGACAATGGTTCCCATTTTGCAGATATGAAAACTGAGGTTCCAGGCTGAGGAGTGGCCTTACAGCTCGTGAGTGGTGTGGCCTGAGCTTGAGCCCTGGTCCTCTGCTCTTTCTGCTATGCACAGTCACTAGGATGGTAAATGCCTTCCAGGCCTTGTGGCCAGGATAGGGAGCTGGAGGTCAGCTGAGCTGAGAGAGTTGTAAGGTTAGATTAGACCAGACTCTGGGAAAGGAGCAGTGAAAATGGGAGTAACCTCCCCGCTCCAGGCCTGGAATCCATGGGGACTTCTAGGAGGAAGGGGAGGGCAAGAGGAAAGACCATGGTGCTCAGCACAGAGACTTTTTGTAATTAAAAAAAAAAAAAAAAAAAAAGGCCAGACATGCTGGCTCACAACTATAATCCCAATACTTTAGGAGGCCAAGATGAGAGGATTGCTTGAGGCCGGGAGTTCAAGACCAGCCTGGGCAACATAGCGAGACCTTGTCTCTACTAAAAATTTAAAAATGCGTTGGGTGTGATGGCATGCACCTGTAGGCCTCGCTACTTGTGAGGCTGAAGCAGGAGAATTGCTTAAGCCTAGGACTTGAAGGTTGCAATGAGCTGTGATCACACAACTGCACTCCACCCTGGGTGACAGAGCAAGACCTTGTCTCCTCTGCCCCCAAAAAAGAGAGAAAGCAGCAGATACTGATTCCCCACCCCTGCCTTCACAGATGAGTTTTTCCATTTCGTCCTCCTGTGCTTTGCCATCGGGGCCTTGCTGGTGTGTTATCACTATTATGCAGGTGAGGGGAGGTGCCCTGGGGAATGCACCAGGGGAATAGCATGGGGGGTGCAGGGGGCAGGGGCGTCAAGACCTGGAGGCTGACCATTCCTTCCCTCACTGCCCTTCCAGACTGGTTCATGTCTCTTGGGGTCGGCCTGCTCACCTTTGCCTCCCTGGAAACGGTTGGCATCTACTTTGGACTAGGTAAGCCCCTCCTCAGCATGTACACACACACAGGCTCTTGGAGGGGTGACGGGTAGAAATACTCATTTTCATACTTATTCAAGTGTGGACCAGAGAGTCACAATCTACACTTTAAAACAAATTTTCCTTATGCTCATGTTTTCTTCCTGACCACTTTCAAGGTCAACGTAAGGTCACTGGCAAAACCCTGTGGGAAAAATGGGCAGCTCCATACAATGCAACAGCAACAGTTTAAAGTGGCAAACAGGCTGGGCCCAGGGCACACGCTCATGATTCCAGTTACTCAGGAGATTGGGGCAAGAGGATCGCTTGAGCCCAGGAATTTGTTCAGCCTGGGCAACATAGCAAGACTCTGTCTATAAAATAAATTGATAAAAGTGGCAAACAAAATAGAACTAGCCAGATACTGAAAACAAGTTAGTTAATGGAGTTGGGAACTGAATTTGGCAAGTGAGTTTCCTGCCACTATTCCTGCTGTTCACGGTTGTTGTTTTCAGTAATAATAACTCGAGTACCATTATCTAAGCTTAACCTGCTGCCTGAAATTCCGCCATCAGAGCTTTGTTTGCATGAGTTAGGTCCTTGTCCAATGGTGGCCAGGTATCCCTTGTGGGGGTACAAACTTAACTCACTTTTTCTTTGCTTCTGAGCAGTGTACCGCATCCACAGCGTCCTGCAAGGCTTCATCCCCCTCTTCCAGAAGTTCAGGCTGACAGGTAACTTTTAAAGTCTTCCTGTGTTCACTCTTTTTCTCCCTAGCAGGGTCTTCATTTAGAAAGAGACTTAGCATACAGGAAAGAACACAGCCCGGAGGCAGAGGACCCAGGTTCGAGTCCTACCTCTGCCAGTTTACTAGCTCTGTGACCCTGGATGAGCCATGTAGCCTTGACTTCCTCAACTGGAAAATAGGTGTAATACTTTTCTGCTACACAAGTGTGTTGTGAAGATCAAGTGAGGAATGGATGCAAAGGCCTGAAGTGTGAAACAGTAGAAAAATGTTAGTCTTCATTCTCTTATAGAACTTTACACTTCCCCAAACACTATCTTCTTCATGGCTATACTTGCCTAATAGCAACTGGGGAGGTAGGCTTTAGCAATGCTACACTTGACCAATAGGAAACTGAGGCTCAGAGAGGTGGAGTGACTCGCCCACAGTCACACAGCTTCAGTGGCTGGGCTGGGCGAAAGCACATCGTCTTTCTTGACTGACAGCTCTGTGACCACCTTATGTCTCAGAATGGAGAGGCCAAGTGGCTGTGCTGGGGAAATATCTGTCTCCTTTAATCCATGTAATAAATAAAAAGAAAACTAGCTATTATGACAGTGGGTCATTGAGACCCATGGCTTCTGGGGTGACTACATCATGCCAGCTGTGAGGGGTACTTGGGCATCTGAGGTGATGGTGGGGATGAAGCCTGCTGCCTTCAGAATCCCATGCCATCTTGTGGCCTTTGCCTTCCAGGGTTCAGGAAGACTGACTGAGGCAGGTGGGCAGCAGAGGCAGGCCCCACTGTGACCACCACTGCGACACCTGAGCCCACAAGGACAGACCGGCATTCTGAGAGATGCGCAGGAGAGCAAGCCAGACCAATAAAAAGAACGCTTTTCCTTCCATGTGGTCTGAATGTTGGCACCAGCCCAGGCAGGGGCATCATTTGGGCAGTACTGCTGTGCAACCCAGCTGCCAGGATGGAAGGCAGAGGGTGGGCGTGGGGCCTGAGCCTTAACAGTACCTGGACCAACAGGAAGATTCTAGGAGGTCATTGCTCTCAGAAGATAGCAAGAGACCATGGGCTCTGCAAGCTGTGATCTGTCTGGGTCATGGTTTTTCTCAAATCCCAGGCCATCCGGGTATGCTCTCAGGTGCTACCAAGCCATCCCGGGAGAGATGGATAGTCCATTGCCCTGAGGCAGGGAGCCACCAGTTTGGGGTCCCTTGGTGAACCTGATGCAGGTAAGATGCTGGGGACTAAAACCATTTTTTTGCACCTCCCCAAAAAAAGGCAGGAAAATGATCATCAGAAACAAAATGGCAGCCAGGCATGGGGGCTCACACCTGTAATACTAGCACTTTGGGAGGCTCAGGCTAAGGGTCGCTTGAAGCTAAGAGCTCAAGACCAGCCTGGGCAACATAGTGAGACCCCCATCTCTACAATTTCTTTTTTGTTGTTAATGACCAAATGTGGTGGTACATACCTGTACATACCTGCAGTTCCAGCTACTCAAGAGGCTGAGGCAGGAGGACTGCTTGAGCCCAGGAGTTCAGGGCTCCAGCAGTCACTCCACTCCACGATCAAGCCACTGCACTCCAGCCTGGGCGACAAAGCAAGACACTTTCTCTAAAATTTAAAAAAAAAAAAAAAAAGACAAATAAAAATTGCATATATTTATAGTGTACAACATGTTTTGAAATATGTGGAATGGCTAAATCAAACTAATTAACATATGTATCACCTCACATACCATTTTTTTTATGATGAGAACAGTAAAAACCTACTGTCAGCAATTTGCAAGTATACAATACATTGTTTTTAACTATGATCACCATGCTATATGATAGATCTCCTGAACTTGAACTGAGTTCTTGATGGTCACAGACATGCTGTTCTCAAAACTCAGAAAGGTAACTTCTGGCCAGGTGTGGTGGCTCATGCCTATAATCCCAGCATTTTGGGAGGCTGAGGCAGGTGGATCACAAGGTCAGGAGTTCAAGACCAGCCTGGCCAATATGGTGAAACCCTGTCTCTACTAAAAAAAAAAAAAAAAAATTAGCTTTAATTTTTTTCTTTTCTTTTTTTTTTCTCGAGACAGAGTTTTGCTCTTTTGCCCAGGCTGGAGTGAAGTAGTGTAATCTCAGCTCACTGCAGCCTCCACCCCCGACAGTCAAGTGATTTTCCTGCCTCAGCCTCCTGAGTAGCTAGGATTATAGGTACCTACCACCATGCCCAGCTAATTTTTGTATTTTTAGTAGAGATGGGTTTTCACCATATTGGCCAGGCTGGTCTCGAACTCCTGACCTCAGGTGATCCACCCGCCTCGGCCTCCCAAAGTGCTAGGATTACAGGCGTGAGCCACCGAGCCTGGCCCTGGCTGTGATTTTGGTCAAGTCCTCCCCTCTCCCAGCCTCAGTGTTCTCATCCGTACAATGGGGAGCATAACAGTGCCCACCTTACGGTGTTATGTTGAGAACTGCATGAGATACTTACATAAAGTCTTATGCACAGACTCTGGCACATAGGTCATGCTCAGTCAATGGGTGTTATTATAGTAGACAGGAACACAAATCAGATCCCCTTAGGGTCAGGCAGGCAGAGTTGGCAAGATGTAGAAAAATGGGGGCTGGGCGCAGTGGCTCACACCTATAATCCCAACACTTTGGGAGGCCAAGGTGGGTGGATTGCTTGAGCTCAGGAGTGTGGTGGTGTGTACCTGTGGACCTAGCTACTTGGGAGGCTGGAGTGGGAGAATCGCTGGAGCCTAGGAAGTCAAGGCTGCAGTGAGCCATGATCATACCACTGCACTCCAGCCTGGGAGACAGAGTGAGACCCTGTATCAAAAAAATAAAAATGAAAAAAGTAGGGAGCAGGAATAGGGGAACAGAAGAGCATATACCTGACCAAAGTGGGCAGCTGCTGTCTAGCAATTTTAGGTGAGAACACCAGCTGAGTGGGATCTGTCAGCCAAGAGAATGAAAACCACACCAGGTGCTTTAACAGAGAGAATGTAATAGAGGGGACATGTTAACCAGGTGCAGGACTACTGGAAAGACAAAAAGGGACTGTGGTATCACAAAGTGTAACTGAGGGAACTGCCTAGGGTTAGAGGGAAAAAGGAAAGAGGTTGGCACTATTAGAAGTGAGACGCCAGGTGTGGTGGCTCAGTCTATAATCCCAGCACTTTGGGAGGCCCAGGAGGGCCGATCACCTGCGGTCAGGAGTTCGAGACCAGCGTGGCCAACATGGTAAAACCCCATCTCTACTAAAAATACCAAAATTAGCCAGGCTTGGTGGTGGATGCCTGTAATCCCAGCTACTTGGGAGGCTGATGCAGGAGAATCACTTGAACCTGGGAGGTGGAGGCTGCAGTGAGCCGAGAGCGTGCCACTACACTCCAACCTGGGCAACAGAGCAAGCCTCTGTCTCAATAAATAAATAAATAAATAAATAAATACAAATGTCCATCAGTGACAGACTGGATTAAGAAAATGTGGTACATATACACCATGGAATACTATGCAGCCATAAAAAAGGATGAGTTTGTGTCCTTTGTAGGGACATGGATGCAGCTGGAAACCATCATTCTCAGCAAACTATTGCAAGAACAGAAAACCAAACACCGCATGTTCTCACTCATAGGTGGGAACTGAACAATGAGATCACTTGGACTCAGGAAGGGGAACATCATACACCGGGGCCTATCATGGGGAGGGGGGAGGGGGGAGGGATTGCATTGGGAGTTATACCTGATGTAAATGACGAGTTGATGGGTGCTGACGAGTTGATGGGTGCAGCACACCAACGTGGCACAAGTATACATATGTAACAAACCTGCACGTTATCCACATGTACCCTAGACTTAAAGTATTAAAAAAAAAAAAGATAAAAGACTGATTTTTAATAACAAAAATAAAAATAAATAAATAAATAAATTTATTTATAAATTAAATAAATAAATAAATAAATAAAGTATGAGAAGATTGAGAGAGGGTCCTCCAGAGCTGGGACCCAGACCTCTGGGGAAAGGGCACTGCTCAGCTGGGAGGTGTCTCTGAGGGGCCTGAGGAGGCTGGTTCTGCAAGTGCAAGACCACTGGGGTCAGATCTCCAGTTTCTTAGCAGAAGCCCCAAATCTAGAGTTTGGCAACTTTTTTTTTTTTTATTTCCACTTCTGCTGTGGAAAACAGTATAGTGATTCCTCAAAGAACTAAAAATAGAATTACCATATGATCCAGCAGTTCTACTTCTGTGCATATGCTAAAAAGGGACTTGAAGGGATATCTGTACACCCATTTTCACAGAAAGATTATTTCCAGTAGCCAAAAAGGGGAAGCACAAGTGTCCATAAATGGGTAAATGAATAAACAAAGCATGATATATTATCAGCTTTTAAAAAGGGAAATTATTTGAGACTTCACAAAAAAACAAAAACCAAAGGGGAAAAAAATGGAAATTCTGGCCAGGCATATTGGCTCATGCCAGTAATCTCAGCACTTTGGGAGGCTGAGGTAGGAGGATCACTTGAGCCCAGGAGTTCAAGACCAGGCTGGGCAACACAGCAAGACTCCACTTCTGCAAAACATAAAAGCATTAGCCAAGCATGGTGGCACATGCCTGTGGTCCCAGCTACTTAGGAGGCTAAGGTGGGAGGATCACTTGAGCCCAGGAAGTGGAGGCTGCAGTGAGCCATGATCATACCACTGCACTCCAGTGGCTGAGTAAGACTCTGTCTCTAAAAAAAGTAAAAATAAAAAAAAAGAAATCCTGACACATGCTACCACACAGATAAACCTTGAGAACATTATGTTAAAAGGACAAATACAGGCCGGGCGCGGTGGCTCAAGCCTGTAATCCCAGCACTTTGGGAGGCCGAGGCGGGTGGATCACGAGGTCAGAAGATCGAGACCATCCTGGCTAACACGGTGAAACCCCGTCTCTACTAAAAATACAAAAAAAAACTAGCCGGGCGTGGTGGCAGGCGCCTGTAGTCCCAGCTACTCGGAGGCTGAGGCGGGAGAATGGCGTGAACCCGGGAGGCGGAGCTTGCAGTGAGCCGAGATCGCGCCACTGCACTCCAGCCTGGGCGACACGGCGAGACTCCGTCTCAAAAAAAAAAAAAAATAAAAAAAATAAAAAAAAAAAAAATAAAAGGACAAATACAGTTATGATTCCACATATATGAGGTACCTAGGGTAGTCAGATTGATAGAGACAGAAAGTGGAATGGTGGGTGCCGGAGGCTGCGGGACAGGGAATGAGAGTTAGTGTTTAATGTTCCCAAACAGAGTGTCAGTTTGGGAAGATGAGAAGAGCCCTAGATATGGATGGTTGTGATAATTGCACAACACTGTGAAAGTATTTAACGCCACTGAACTGTACACTTAAAAATGGTTATGGTGGTTAATTTTATGTTATGTCTATTTTACTTTTTGTTGTTGTTGTTGTTGTTGTTGTTGTTGTTGAGACGGAGTCTCGCTTTGTCACCCAGGCTGGAGTGCAGTGGCCGGATCTCAGCTCACTGCAAGCTCCGCCTCCCGGGTTTGCGCCATTCTCCTGCCTCAGCCTCCCGAGTAGCTGGGACTACAGGCGCCCGCCACCTCGCCAGGCTAGTTTTTTGTATTTTTTTTTTTAGTAGAGACGGGGTTTCACCGTGTTAGCCAGGATGGTTTCGATCCCCTAACCTCGTGATCCGCCCGTCTCGGCCTCCCAAAGTGCTGGGATTACAGGCTTGAGCCACCGCGCCCGGCCTATTTTACTTTTTTTTTTCTTTTCTTTTCTTTTTTTTTTTTTTTTGAGAAAGAGTTTCACTCTGTCGCCCAGGCTGGAGTGCAATGGCCCCATCTCGGCTCACTGCAACCTCCACCTCCGAGGTTCAAGCGATTCTCCGGCCTCAGCCTCCTGGGTAGCTGGGACTACAGGCACGTGCCACCATACCCGGCTAATTTTTTGTAGTTCTAGTAGAGATGAGGTTTCACCGTGTTAGCCAGGATGGTCTCAATCTCCTGACCTCGTGATCCACCTGCCTCAGCCTCCCAAAGTGCTGGGATTACAGGCATGAGCCACTGTACCCGGCCACTTTCTTTTCTTTTCTTTTCTTTTCTTTTTTTTTGAGATGGAGTCTCACTCTGTTGCCCGAGCTGGAGTGCAATGGCACGATCTGCAACCTCTGCCTCCCAGAGTCAAAGGATTCTCATGCCTCAGCCTCCCGAGTAGCTGGGACTACAGGCAACTGCCACCATTCCTGGCTTTTTTTTTTGTACTTTTTTTTTTTTTTTTTTTTTTAGTAGAGACAGGATTTCACCATGTTGGCCAGGCTAATCTTGAACTCTTGACCTCAGGTGATCCGCCCACCTTGGCCTCTCAAAGTGCTGGGATTACAGGCGTGAGCCACCGCACCCAGACCACTTTTTAAAAAAAAAAAAAATTCAAATTATTAGTGGTTAAATAAAACTGGATCAGACCTGCAACCCACAAGCTTACAGCTGCTTTGTTGAAGGCTTTTTATCGTGTCAAGCTAAAGACAGGAGCTAAAAGCGGTCCACGCAGGGGTCTGATTACACCTCAGGCATCAAGTGCATTCCTGGAGCCCCAGTCCAATGCGTGGGCTAAAAATAAAGCATTGAATCTGGAGCCCAGGAAGGCAGCGTTGAAAAGTGGAGGGGTGAGGAGGAGGTGATGTGGAAGGGGATGGGCTTTGGTCTTTGGCTGTCCTGGATGCTGTGTGCTAGATCTCTGCTTTGATCTAGCACAGAATCAAAGGAGAGAGGAGGGAGGGCGAGAGTACGGATTTCAAAACCATACAAGCCAGCTTGTGCCGGGAAGATTTTTTTTTAAATTTAATTTCAACTTCTGCTATGGAAAACAGTATAGTGATTCCTCGAAGAACTAAAAATAGAATTACCATATGATCCAGCAGTTCTACTTCTGCACACACACCCAAAGGGGACTTGAAGGGATATCGGTACACCCATTTTCACAGCAGCATTATTTCCAGTAGCCAAAAAGGGGAAGCACAAGTGTCCATCAATGGGTGAATGAATAATCAAAGCATGGTATATGATCAGCCTTCAAACTGATACTTCTGCACATGTACTTCTGCGCATATGCCCCAAAGGGACTTGAAGAGATATCTGTCCCTTCAAGAGAAGTCTCGGAGGACTGTGGAGGTTGTTTATCCTGTTCTCCCGACACAGCCCCTGGAATCTTCTGTCTACTCCAGAGGATCTGGGCCTTTACCACAGATGGAGCGAGGGACACTGCTGACTAAACCTAGGAATCTGAGGGAAGCACTTAACACTGGAGCTGGGAGATGTAGGGAAGGGCTATCCAGGCAGAGGCCCACAGCGTGGGCAAAGGTGTGGAGGAATAAAAGAGGATAGCACGGCCGGGCACGGTGGCTCACACCTGTAATCCCAGCACTTTGGCAGGCTGAGGCAGGTGGATCACTGAGGTCAGGAGTTCAAGACTAGCCTGGCCAACATGGTGAAACCGTGTCTCAACTAAAAATGGAAACAAATTAGCTGGGTATGGTGGCAGGTGCCTGTAATCCTAGCTACTTTGGGAGGCTGAGGGAGGATAATGGCTTGAACCCGGGAGGTGGAGGTTACAGTGAGCTGAGATCGCGCCTTTGCACTCCAGTCTGGGCGACAAGAGCGAAACTCTGTCTTTAAAAAAAAAGGATAGCACGT
The DNA here is from genome assembly GCF_003255815.1 of Theropithecus gelada. NCBI lineage: Eukaryota > Metazoa > Chordata > Mammalia > Primates > Cercopithecidae > Theropithecus > Theropithecus gelada. Next base: position 52,081,203 of record NC_037669.1, read on the forward strand.
CTCAGAGCAACAAGGGATCAGCCCAGTGCAGTTGAGGCATCCAAGGTGGGAGTAGGGCTCAGGACAGGTGGGCAAGAGAGCACACAGGTAAATTGCTCCCCTCCCCCAGCAGGACCTTGACACCTAAGATAAAGAGCTGAGAACAGGCCAGGCCCAGTGGGTCACGCCTGTAATCCCAGCACTTTGGGAGGCCAGGCGGGTGGATCACGAGGTCAGGAGATCGAGACCATCCTGGCTAACACGGTGAAACCCCGTCTCTACTAAAAAAATGCAAAAAATTAGCCGGGCGTGGTGGCGGGCACCTGTAGTCCCAGCCACTCGGGAGGCTGAGGCAGGAGAATGGCGTGAACCCGGGAGGTGGAGCTTGCAGTGAGCTGAGATCGCGCCACTGCACTCCAGCCTGGGCGACAGAGCAAGACAAACAAACAAACAAAAGAGCTGAGAACATCAGCCTAAAGACAATAAGGGCAACGTGGAGCCTTGGAAGGCATTTGAGCAGAAAAATGGCATAGTGAGACTGCACTTCAGAAAGATCACTGCACTCCTCTGGTAGCCCTGTGGGGGCTGTGGCAGGACAAGAATGAGCCTCACAGGCCTCCAACTCTAGGGATCCTAATTGAGCAAGCACTGCTGTGCTCTGTTTGCAGCAAGGACACAGTTCCCTTGAGATGCCCCCATCTGATGACTTTGCCATGAGCAGGGTGCTAAGGCAGGGCCATTCCTAGGAGACATGGGATTTCTCTGAGTGGACTTTGGCTTAAGGACTCCCCAGCACCCCACCAAACCCTCCTTAGACTGCATGGTCAACTAGGACCCTTCTACCCAACGCTCTTTCCCTCTCTTTCTCACCTGGGGCTGGACTTACATCCCAACCCTCTCAGCTCCCTCCCTGTTTCCCCACTACACATGTTTTCTTTAATAAAATCCTTGCACAATTTAATCTCATCCTGACATTTCCTTCTCAGAGGACTCAGACTAATGGGGTGAGATTAGAGGCAGGGGGGACACAGGAAAAGAAAGGAAGGGTAAACTTGAAGACATTCCAAAGGTCTAATCCACAGTATGACTTGAGGTGTGTGCTCACCATCGGCCCCCTGGGCTTTCCCAGTGTTTGGAGTTCCTAACACTCAGCAGAGTAATTGCCTATTTCTTTTTTTTGAGCTGAATTTTACTCCTGTCTCCCAGGCTGTAGTGCAATGGCACAATCTCGGCTCACTGCATCCTCCACCTCCCAGGTTCAAGTGATTCTCCGGCCTCAGCCTCCCGAGGAGCTGAGATTACAGGTACCCGCCACCATGCCCAGCTAATTTTTTTGTATTTTTCGTAGAGACAGGATTTCACCGTGTTGGCCAGGCTAGTCTCAAACTCTTGGCCTCGAGTGATCTGCCCGCCTCAGCCTCCTAAAGTGCTGGGATTACAGGCATGAGCTACCATGCCCAACTAATTTTTGTGTATTTTTAGGAGAGACGGGGTTTTACCATGTTGGCCAGGCCAGAGATCACGCCACTGCACTCCAGCCTGGGCGACAGAGCAAGACTGCCAAAAAAATAAAAATAAAAAAAAATAAAAGAATTGAAAATAGGGACTCAAAGAGGTACTTGTACACCAATGTTCATAGCATCAGTGTTCACAATAGCCAAAAAGTGGAAACAACCAAAGTGTCCATCAACAGATGAATGGGTAAACAAAATGTGGCCTATCCATTGTATGGAATATGATTTAGCCATAAAAAGGAATAAAATCCTGATTTCTGCTACAACATGGATGAACCTTGAAAACATAATGCTGGCCGGGCACGGTGGCTCACACCTGTAATCCCAGCACTTTGGGAGGCCTAGGTGGGTGGATCATGAGGTCAGGAGATTGAGACCATCCTGGCTAACACGGTGAAACGCCGTCTCTACTAAAAATACACACACAAAAAATTAGCCAAGCGTGGTGGTGGGTACTTGTAGTCCCAGCTACTTGGGAGGCTGAGGCAGGAGAATGGCATGAACCTAGGAGGCGGAGCTTGCAGTGAGCCAATATTGCTGTACTACACTCCAGACTGGGAGAGAAAGCAAGACTCCATCTCAAAAAAAAAAAAAAAAAGAAAGAAAGAAAGAAAACATAATGCTAAGTGAAATGTGAAATAAGCCAGACACACACACACAATATTGTATGATTCCACTTATAAACACCTAGAATAGGCAAATTCATAGAGACAGAAAGAAGATACTAGGCAGGAGCTGAGGGAAGGCTGAGATAGAGAGTTATGCTTAACATGTACAGAGTCCTTTGTTTGCAGTGATTAAATAAAGTTCTGGAGATGAATAATAGTGATGATTTCAAGACCTTGTGAATGTACTTAATGTTGCTAAATTGCACACTTAAAAATAGTTATAATTTTACATTTTGCCTATTATATCCCAATGTTTTAAAAGATAAAAATAAATAAAACCTGCACCCAATGAGTTTTGGGAGGGTTGACCCCACCACTAGCCCCAGGGGTGTGTCTTGACTGGCATTTTGCCAATCAGCATATTCTAGTCATTGATTCATGGACACAGGGCAGAGGCACCAGCTGTCTGCCAGAGTCTGTTCTTCCTTTTTCCATTTTTGGGTGTCTTTGGCACAGCAGAATAGTCTGTAAACCAACTAATTCAGTTTCAGAACTCAACAGAACCAACAGGTAATCAAGTAGCTAGTCTCCAAAGATGAAGCCACCAGTCTCCACTCACCTTGGGTGCATGTGCTACCCCTGCCATCAAGAGGCAGTCTGCTTCTTCTCCCCTTCAATCTCAGATGGAATGGTGACTTGCCTTGACCAACGGACTATAGCACAAGTGCCATGTGACTGTCCCAGGATGAGCCTTTAAGAGGCCTGACAGCTCCTGCCTCTCCTCTTTTTCTTTCTTTTCCTCACTGTCCCACTTCTTTCCCTTCCCCACCTCTTCTCCCCACCTTTTCCTCCACTTTTTGCCATCGTCCTCTTCTTCTTTCCTTTTTCCCCACCTTTCCCCCACTTCCCCCGCTTCCCCCCCATTTTCCCCACCTTTCCCCACCATCCTTCTTCTTTCACCTTCCTCCCCACCTCCCCCTCACCTCTCCCCACACCATCCCTCTTCTTTCCCCTTCTCCCACCTTCCCCCACCTTTCCCCCACTTTCCCCCACCTTTCCTCTTCTTTCCTTTTTCACCACCTTTCTCCCCGTTTTTCCCCACTGCTCCCCTTCTTTCCCCTTTTCCACTTTCCCCTTTCCCCTCCCCACCTCTTTCCCCCACTTTTCCCCATTCCACCATCCCTGTTCTTCTGTCCCCTTTCCCCACTGCCCCTCTTCTCCTTTCCCCACCCTTGCTCTTCAACCACACAGCTGAGTTCAGACCCCATTGAAGAATCATGAAAAACAGCAAATTGCTGTGTTTTAAGCCACTAAGCTTTGCACTGGTTTATTACACTGCAATAGATCATTAAAACAGAGACTTTTGCTGGGGCTTCTAAGAGAAGCAACTACTTCTCTGTTGCATTTCATGATGTGAGGCTGTGAACTTTGGAATCGTGGCCACCATCTTGCTACCATATAGGAGCCAATCTGAGAATGAGTCTACAGGAAGTGGAGTAGAACCCAGAGAAGCTGAGAAACCAAGTCCTGATGACAAAGTTACCTTCTGGATCAAGCTGCCCATGAAGTTAACCCTATTTGATGAAGCAAGAAACTTCCCTCTTTTCTTTCACCCAATTTGAGTTGGAATTTCTGTTTCTTACAGCCTAAGAAGTTTGTCATATAGCAATGACAGTATATTCTTCTATGAATGTGGATGGGAAAGCAGGTTTGTGTGTAGATTAGTTAGGAATAGAACTTTCAGTTTTATGACCAAGAGATACAAAAATACAATGGCTTAAATAAATTAGGACTTTGTTTTTCTTTCAGTAGCATTCCAGAGTTGAGCAGTCCAGACTGGTGGGATAGCTCTGCTCCACATAGTCACTCAGGGACCCATCTGTGGCTCAGTTGTGTCTTAGAGTGCTATCTTAGTCTGTAGGATCAAAGCTAAGTGGTCACTCTGTCTGTGTTCCAGTCTATGGGAAGGGAGATGAGAGGATGTAGAAGACAAGAAAATTATTTTTAAGCAAGGACACAGAAATTGTTTACATCACTTTAATTCCCATTCTACTGTAAGAACTTAGTCACTAACCACCCTTAACTGCAAAGGAGGCTGGGAAATGTAGTCTCTAGCGGGGGGGGGCCTGTGCTTCCAACCTGCCTCCAGTATCATAAAAGAACAGAATGCATTTGGGGAGGAACAGCTGGAGCACATGACACATTCTATCTTGGATGTGATGATTTTGAGGTATCTAAGGGACATGTAAGAGGATGCACGTCTCATGCAGTTGGATATATGGCGCTGGGAAACAGGTGAAAAAACCTCACAACACTCTAGGAGTTGTCAACACCTACCTGAACAGGCAATCAATACATATTTGAGCTCCTAGTATGTGGCGGGCATTATGTGAGGTGCTGGGGACCAAATGTGGAATAAGAAGAGAATAGGGCTGAAGATCAAGCTATGAAGACCCTCAGCATTTAAAACTCAGGTTGTGGAAAAGAAAACCCAGAAGGTATGGACAGGAAGACAAGAAAAAAAACCAGGAAGAAGGGGTTCACAGAAGCCAAGGGGAAGAAATGCTTTAAGAAGGAGAGGAGGCCAGCTGCGGTAGCTCACACCTGTAATCCAGCACTTTGGGAGACTGAGGCCGGCAGATCACAAGGTCAGGAGTTCAAGACCAGCCTGACCAACATGGAGAAACCCTGTCTCTACTAAAAATACAAAAAATTAGCCGGGCGCGGTTGTGGGCGCCTGTAGTCCCAGCTACTCGGGAGGCTGAGGCAGGAGAATGGCGTGAACCCGGGAGGCGGAGCTTGCAGTGAGCCGAGATCGCGCCACTGCACTCCAGCCTGGGCGACAGAGCGAGACTCTGTCTCAAAAAAAAAAAAAAAAAAAATTAGCCAGGCGTGGTGGTGCATGCCTGTAATTCCAGATACTTAAGAGGCTGAGGCAGGAGAATCGCTTGAACCCAGGAGGCGGAGGTTGCAGTAAGCCGAGATCACACCATTGCACTCCACCCTGGATGACAAGAGTGAAACTCAGTCTCAAAAAAAAAAAAAAAAAAAAGAAAAAGAATTAGCTGGGTGTGGTGGTGCATGGCCTGTAATCCCAGCTACTCGGGAGGCTGATGTGGAAGAATCACTTGAACCCAGGAGGTGGAGGTTGCAGTGAGCTGAGATAATGTCACTGCACTCCAGCCTGGTCAACAGCGTGAGACTCCATCTCAAAAAAAAAAAAAAAAAAAGGAGAGGTAAATCAGTTGTGTCAAGAACTTCTGAGGAATAAAGTAAGTGAAGGATGAAAATTGTTGCTGAGTCTTGTCTCACGCATGCATTGATCAGGACTCAGCTGAAGACATGAGGAGGACCCTCTGGAGATGTCCAGGGATCACTCTCTCTCTGCAGCAGTGTCTGCTGCGGTGGTTGGCCCTGAGTACTCCAGTGGCCTTCACCTCCCCAAACCCCCATCTCTTCAATCCAGTAAGATCATCAGACCATGCCTGGGCTACTCTTCTCAGGCTGCCATAACAAAAGACCATAAATTGGGAAGCTGGATGTGGTGGCACATGCCTGTAGTCCCAGCTACTTGAGAGGCTGAGGTGGGAGGATCACTTGAGCCCAGGAATTTGAGGCTGAAGTGAGCTATGATTGTGCCACTACATTCCAGCTTGGGTGACACAGCACGATTCTGTCTCTAAAACAAACAAAAAATACCACATACTGGGTGGTGGCTTAAACAACAGAAATTTATTACTCACGGTTCTGAAGGCGTGCAAGTCCAAGATCAAGGTGTCAGCATGGTCAGCTTCTGGGGAGAGCTCTCTTCCTGGCCTGTAGATGGTTCCCTTCTCCCTGTGTCCTCACATGACAGGGAAAGAGAGAGACAGAAATAGAGACAGAGAGAATGTCTTTCATCTTCTTTTTTCTTAGAGACAGGATCTTACTCTGTTGCTCAGGCTGCAGTGTAGTGGTGCAATCATAGCTCACTTTAGCCTGAAACTCCTGGGTTCAAGCAATCTTCCCACCTCAGCCTCCTGAGTAGCTAGGACTGCAAGCACATGCCACCACATCCTGCTAATTTTGTTATTTTTTGGAGAGACAGGAATTCACTATGTTGCCCAGGCTTGGAGTCTCTTCTCTTTTTTTTTTTTTTTTTTGAGATGGAGTCTCACTCTGTCACCCGGGCTGGAGTGCAGTGGCGCCATCTCGGGTCACTGCAAGCTCCGCCTCCCAGGTTCACGCCATTCTCCTGCCTCAGCCTCCCGAGTAGCTGGGACTACGGGCGCCCGCCACCATGGCTGGCCAATTTTTTGTATTTTTAGTAGAGACGGGTTTCACCATGTTCACCAGGATGGTCTCGATCTCCTGACCTCGTGATCTGCCCACCTCGGCCTCCCAAAGTGCTGGGATTACAGGCGTGAGCCACCACGCCTGGTCTAGGGCCCACTTTTATAACCTCATTTAACCTTTATCTCCTCATAGACCCCATCTCCAAACACAGCTACATTGGGAGTTAGGGCTTCAGGGTATGAATGTGGGGGACACACTTCAGTCCGTAGCACCCTCTCTGCCCTGCAGCCTGTAGACCAGGGCAACTGTGGAACTCTGTCATTTGCTTCCCCTCTCTGGGGGTCACTGCCTTCCACTGTCTGATGTCCAATGTCTAAAAACGGTTGTTTCACACGTGTTGTCCAGTTTTTAGTTGTTTCCAGTGGGAGGCAAACCCAGTCTCTGTTACTCCATCTTCACAGTGCTGATGGGTTTCATAACAAGGAAGCCACTGGTGACTTGATCCAGAGCAGTTTCAGGGGAGTGCTGAGGGCAGAGTTCAGGTTGGAGTCAAGTGAGCGAGCGTAGACAGTGAGGGAGTAGCGACATGGAGACATTGGGTGTAGAAAACTTTTTCAAGTTATTTGGCTAAGAAAAGTGTCCCAGGGGAAGCTTGACAAGATCCCTTTCTTTCTTTCTTTCTTTCTTTTTTTTTTTGAAATGGAGTCTTGTTCTGTTGTCCAGGCTGAAGTGCAGTGGTGTGATCTCAGCTCACTGCAACCTCCGCCTCCTGGGTTCAAGTGATTCTCCTGTCTCAGCCTCCCGAATAACTGGGATTACAGGCACACACCACTATGCCCAGCTAATTTTGGTATTTTTAGTGGAGATGGGGTTTCACCATGTTGGCCAGGCTGGTCTTGAACTCCTGACCTCAGTTGATCCGCCTGTCTTGGCCTCCCAAAGTGCTGGGATTATGGGGAAGATTCCTTTCAACTGGCCTCAAGCCTCTATTCTTGATGAATTTCCTAACTCAACACTCTTTGGTTGGAGTGAAAACTAAAGGAAATACTTTGGTAAGATTCAAAGGTAGCTGTCAACCTTTGAGGTCACTGTATCACTCATTCAGTGAGTCATTTAGTCACTCATTCAGTCACTTATTCATTCAGTCAGTCATTTAGTCATTCATCAAACTTTTTTTCTGAGACAGAGTCTTGTTCTGTCATCCAGGCTGGAGTGCAGTGGCATGATCTCGGCTCACTGCAACCTCCGCCTCCCGGATTCAAGTGATTCTCCTATCTCAGCCTCTTGAGTAGCTGGGACTACAGGCATGCACCACCATGCCTGGATAATTTTTTGTATTTTAGTAGAGACGGTGTTTCACCATGTTGCCCAGGCTGGTCTCAAACTCCTGAGCTCAGGCAATCCACCCACCTCGGCCTCCCAAAGTGCTAGGATTACAGGCATGAACTACAGCACCCGGTCTCATTCATCAAACTTCTGTTGAGACTTCACTCTGTGTGCCAGGCTCTGCTGAGACCGAGGTGAGTAAACACTTACTGGATACCTGACTGTTTTAGACAAGGGGTAAACAAAGCCAGCCCAAAGTCTCAGCAGTTCTCAGTAAGGCGATTTTTGCCCTGGCCACCATCCTGCTGCACCACCAACCAGGGAACATTTGGCAATGCCTGGAGACACTTTTAATTGTCACAACCATGGTGAGGAGGGTGCAACTAGCATCTGGTTGGTAAAAGCCAGGGATACTCCCAAATGCCCTGCAGCGCACGGGCCAGGCTTCCATAACAATGAATTCTCCAGCCTCAGACGGCAATAGTGCTGAAGTTGAGAAACTCTAATATAGCTTCAACTCTAGTGGGGGAAGATAGAGGTAAGAAAAATGTGTCGGCCGGGCGCGGTGGCTCAAGCCTGTAATCCCAGCACTTTGGGAGGCCGAGACGGGCGGATCACGAGGTCAGGAGATCGAGACCATCCTGGCTAACACGGTGAAACCCCGTCTCTACTAAAAAATACAAAAAACTAGCTGGGCGCAGTGGCGGGCGCCTGTAGTCCCAGCTACTTGGGAGGCTGAGGCAGGAGAATGGCGCGAACCCGGGAGGCGGAGCTTGCAGTGAGCTGAGATCCGGCCACTGCACTCCAGCCTGG